>NC_048893.1:57504592-57585425 GCF_011077185.1 Oxyura jamaicensis | reverse complement strand
AAAAAAAAAAAAAAAAAAAAAAAAAAAAAAAAAAAAAAAAAAAAAAGATTGCTTGCCATTTTTGACAATGTTTCCATTAAGTACATGCTGGTAGGAACCCCCTGTACTGATGTTGCCTTATGTTTTCCATTCTGACAGATTCTTGTGCCTTCAGATATTTTGAGCAACTTTGGCTGAGCAACTATACTGAAAAAATGTATGAAAAGCTTTGAGAATGGTGTATTCCTTGTCCTTTTCAGTTCTTTTCAGGTCTGCCTGAGTCAAAAGCTCTTGAAAGTCTTTCTTCTGCCAGTGAGTTCTCAGCTGCATTTTAGCACAGTGCCAAGATAATAGCTAAATCTGAACCCACAGATTTAAGATGAGGAGCCTAATTTGCTATTGTTATAACCCCAGCAGACAGTGTATTGGGGCAGGAGGTGGGGGAGGTTGGGAAGAAATCTGGCCCAAGTTCTCCTCTTCTAATAAATTTCTCATTTCAGCTCCTGCATGCTCCCCAGTAGCTCCAGCTAGAATTGGTCTTGTTATTCTAACTGTTGGAGATTGAGGCCTAGAATTGTAAACCCTTTTTCAAAAACAACAACTTATTACATAACAGTCACAGAAATGCATTTAGAAACATCTCAAGCTAATTTGAAATAATATTATTTAGATTGCAGTCAGCTACTTGGTAGAAATCAGTCTGCCTGTGAATGCTGATTCTGCATTCTTATGCAGATATAATCAGAGGAGAAAGCCAATCTTGTTTTTAAGACCCCTGCTAATCCATGTTAATTCCCAAGCCTCCTATAAAATTTCTATGTGACCTTGGGTAAGTCAATTCTTCACAACCTCCCATTTGTCTGGAACAGCGCATAGGCACCTTATTTGTGAGGTTGCACTCTACTCTCACTATTTAGTTACAGAATTTACCTCAGAAGTTGATAAGATGAAGTATTGCTGAGAGGAAGTATTGGACAGGGTATAGCAATACTTAGCTATGATTTTTATGAAGTTTTTCTCAGATAAACACTCTCATGTCTAAAAAAGCCACTGTGTAGCAGAAGTGTGGGTTCAAGCTGCTGTGCCCCCCCTCAGTGAAATTACTTACTGGAGCTTGTCCTTGGCATCTTCAAAATTTTCTGCTATGAAATAGACAGGCTGGAAGGCTTGATCCTGATACGGGTGAACTGAAGTCACTTCTGGATCAAAAGGCTTGTACTCTGGCTTGTTTGATAAAGCGTACTTTGTAACAGGAACAATGAAGTTTAGAATAGGTAAATGAACATAGCAAAAATTAGTGTCTACTGGGCTGTAAAATACTCATGGAATAGTTAAAGGCAGTATCAATTCCTGTTCTTTCACATGTGAAAGCTGTTTTTCAGAAATAGTAGTTAATATTAATAAGTTAAAAAAAAAAAAAAAAAAAAAAAAAAAGAGGATTTTCTGTATTACAGTGATGTATTATTGGGTACCATAGACACATTAACAAACAGGAAGGGTGAAGTCTACGCTATGCCCCAAAATACAAATATCTATCAGAAAAATAGTCTCAGCATCATGCTGCTTTCTCAGCCAATAGCACAGAAGAGTCATCGTACTGCACAACACTATTTTGTAGTCCCTAGACCATGTTATGAAGCTCACATTTCCTGCTGCACTGAAGAACAAACAGAACACTCTTAGTATTTTCTGCACAGCTCCCATGACATTTAAGCAGCATTAAAGTGTCCCTGAAAACCAAGCTATAAATGTACACTATACTTGGCATGTTTATGTTTGTGATTTGGGCCCATGGAGTTTCTTCGATAAGTTCTGCTCAGGTTCTTCTACATTTTACCCTCAGGCAGATGGGAGGATCATAGAAGCCAATCCTGTCCACACTGCAGTCTGTAGGCACCTCTGCTATTTGTATAGACATACTGGAAATCCCTTTAAAACAGACAGCAGCAGAGATGGTGGCAGTGTGATTTCACAGGTACTAGTATTGGTTGTTTAGTACCTGTGCAAGGTCCTAGGAAGGCAGCACAGATCAGGTTCAGAGTGAGTTCCTGCAGTTTGTCTGCCTCTGCAACCCGAGTCAGATAGTTTAACACTAGCTCGGTTCCGGTGCCATTTGAACAGCACTGTAGATGTGTTTAAAAGCTGGTCTGGCCTCCAGTTAGTTAGTCATGATGGTGAGTTGTATGGCCACTCCAGTGAAATGTCCTGGATATAAACAAAAAAGGAAAAAGGCAGCCCCTCTCAGGCAAAGTCAAGACCTTTCTTTCCATCCTCAGCCTGTACAGTGCACCCCCATCTATCTACAGATGTCTGATACATCTTATAGTACCAGCCCATTTTTGTCATCTGCCTGTTTGTCTTTCTCTTTTCTTCCCCAGTCTTCAGAAGGCTCTTTTCACTATTTCACAATGCAAATGCCAACTCCCATGGTACTTGTAAAGAGCTGGTAAAACTGGGTGATGCTTCTCAAGACTTTGTTCAGACAGTACCCTTAAGCACATATTTAGATGTTTTACTGAACTGAGCCTGAACTCTCCATCATTGGAGGCCTGCCTTAACCAGTAGGTCAACTTGCTGCAGAACTGGTGCAGAAATTCATATACACTTAAAAAAAAAAAAAAAAAAAAAAAAAAAAAAAAAAGAGTAACAAGAATATAAAATGCTAAAAGATGGTGTTTTTCCTGTTCTTCATTTGCAGTGTGTAATTGAAGAATAAACCTTGGAGAGCACTCATACAGTCTAAGATGGATGGTATACACAAACATAAGGCTGCTCTTATAATCTTAGAAGCTCAGGGGACTAATGGGAAAAGATTTTAGAAACTCAAAACCTGACAGGGGTCCCGCTATGCTGTCAGTGCTGAAGCAGAGCTGAAATCCCATTGATTTTAGTGGAAGTTCTGCTTGAAACCGGATGGCCTGAAAGGCCTCTACAAGTTAAGTACTTGTTGTGCTGCAAGAAAAGCATATGTAGCACTGACTTCTGCCAGAAGTGTGGTATGAGCCATAAGATTTTACAGTATGTAGGACAGAGTCCAGCTGAGTGTTAACAGGAGAAGCATTTTGGATAATGCAGAACAGCTGACAGAATGTAGTGAAATAAACAGTGTAATACCAAGAGCTATTGGGGAGGAATTCTTACAGTTCAGAAGAGGCAAGGTTGGCCAGCAGTCAGACCCATTACAACTGTTCAGTTTAGACTTGGGTATGGTTATCCTGTCCTTTCCAATACCTAGCTGCTGTCTTTAAATGATTTTTAGACAACATGCATTCAAGTGCAAGTACCATGCAGAGGATGTTTCATCTCTACCTCTTGCTATCTGCCTTTCCCTATGTTGTTCCCCAGGTTTGGGCAAGATCAGCTCATACATAGAAAATAACTACCCGAAGCTGAGTTCAAACTGGTCAGAGGGGGTGCTGTGGAGAAAAGGAAAAAATTTTGAAGACTTTGTAGTCAGGATGTGGTTCCTTGGGTTACAGTCACACACTCACAGATAGCCAGTCCAGGCTGCAGTTCAGGGATGTTCCTAGACTCCTTGCTGGTGCTAAATTCTCAATAATATTAGCTTTATGTTACACCACTCACCCTTTCCAGTTGGTTAGATGTTATCTTCTTGCAGCCAACCATCTGGCCTTAATAGCTCATGCCTTTATTGGCTCCTTAGTGCCCAAATCACCCTGCTATAACTGATCTGGAAGCCTCCAGTGATGAGGAAGCCCCTCCTTTGCCCAGGTTACTGCAGTCTGTCTCCCTGATCATACAGCCTGCAGAGAGCCTTCCTGTGCCACTTTAGCTGAGCCTCTAGATGATATGAAATTGAGTTTGGGGACTCCACACATAAGCCCACGTCTGGACTGTTACTGAGAAGGCTGGCAGATAATTACCAGGAAGGACAATGGCTTTCTCCCAAGCAAGAGTGAAGCTTATCCAGAGATTTCTCAAGAGCTAATCTAAGACCGCAAAATGAGCTCTTTAAGGAACTAAATGCTATCATGTGCCTCACTATCTTCCAGTCCAAGTTCAAGGAACATTTTTTTTTCATCTCTAACAAAACTGCCTAACCACTGCTGTATTTCTAAAAAACAAACAAACAAAAACAAACAACAACAAAAACATAAACAAACAAACAAAAAAAGCGCCACACCCTTCTACTGAAATAGACACTGCATTACACATATTTCCTCTTTTCAGGTGTGAAAGAAACAGTATATTTTTTCAAGTTGCTAAAGTATAGGACCTCAGCACTTCACTGACACTGTCATGGATTCTATACTGAAGTTAGAATTAAACGCTTATAAAGACTACAATGACTAAATGGAACCATTTCTGGTTTTCAGTTTTGTTCCAAATAAAAATCCATGAGGTGAATCAGCCAGCCCTCAAAGGAAACTTCAGCACTTAAGGCCATAGATACAAATAATTTGTGTACATGAAGTTTCAGGTGCTCAAGGTGAATTGCACAGAAACTACTAATCTGCTGTCCAAAAAGCTACACAGATAAACTTCCAGAGCTCACGTAAGGTTTGTACATGGTACATAGCATTATTGCTGATCAGCTACTTGCCCATCTTAGGTGTTACATGAAAATTGGACACACTTTTGGAAGGGGTTAGGAAGGAATTCTTCTTCATTACCTATTACGTATAAATGCCATCACATTTGTATATAATTTCAGAAATAAGATGGATGAAGACCCAGGTGAACCCAGCTGTATCAAAAGCTTATCTTGCAGCATTACCCTTCAACTACTGATAATAAAAGTAATGACAAGAATCAGACATTTATCAGCTCAAGGACAATGATCACTTCCATAGTCAACCTTACAGGCAGTGAATCTGAGATGCTGTTCTACTTTTGTGTTATATGGTACAGTTTTGTGAACAAGCAATGCTTGCCTACTACTTTAATCCAAAGTGGAGCAGCTTGTTGGTGTCTGGTGAAGAAAAGAGCAGAAAGAGAGGAAGGAGAGCACAAGTCTGGTACATGGAATTCCAGACACCAAAGGTGAGTGTTTCTGACATGACTTTTACCTTCAATTGTGTCAAAAGAAAACAGAAAAGAAGGTAACCTGATGCACATATATTCTGTGGGCATATTACTATGAAAGCTGTGTAAATATAAGAGACATGATTGCCAATGCCATTTAGTGTCCTGTCTAACAAGTAAATGCATATGATTTAAAGCTATGATTTAAAGTATTCAGGCAGACAGACTAGAATAAATGTTGCCTCTACCTGTGCTTTGATATTGGACCTTCTTGGTTTTAGCAGATAAATAAAAGCAAATCTAGGTATCCTGCTTACTGACTGTAAATACAGTAAATACCGAGGGAGCCTCAGAAAAATATTAGCTTTAGCCTTACCCTAGAATAGACAGATGCTCAAACTAAATGCTTTGCTCTGGAGCCTGATTTGTAGGTGAGCTGATTGATCAGTTTCAAGATAATATACATTTCACTGTTTTAAAGATGAGTGATGCAGTAGCATTAGCACAGTTTTGCTGACATTCTTGAGCAGTCAGGCACAAGATCAGGTTGTTATGCAGAAAGAAGGCATTCTCATTTCTCTATAGGGGTAATGAGCATGCAGATCTCAGTTTTCCAATCCAGAAAGCTCTGCAAATCTTATACAACTGAATTTGCTAACAAAACTCTCCAAATTGCAAGTGTTGGAAGAAAACTGATGCTAAACTCACTGGTGGTAAAATGAGGCATGATGTCTGTGACGGTTTCCCTTTCTATAGGTAATTCTCAGCTGCACCTCTGTTGTGACACCTACTATAAATGCATTGAGATAAACCAGTGGGTGGTTTCATCGTTCTTCCTCCACTTGACTGGGAGCAGGGCTGACCTGTATAGCTTTAGGAGAGTTTTATATTGTTTTTAGTGTTATAACAATCTGTCTATAGCCACAGAAGCCCAAGGCATGCTAATCCAGGGCCATGGTTCCATATGAATGTATCATGTAGCTGGGTGGTAGGTTGATGTATCAATATGTACACAGACACATCTATAGTCTGTGTGTATATATCTCCCATTAAAATTTTGATACCTAGTTTATAAATAGGCTTGAAAAGAGCACCCTCCACATCCCCAAAAAAATCATCCAGTATTTGCGTAACTTGAAGCAATTGAGACCTAATGATATCAGTTCAGGGCTTTTGCACTTGGAAACTGATCATCCGCATCAGTGTTCTGAAAAACTGGGGAGAAAAAAAATGTCCCCCCTACCAACTATTTGTCTGAAGGAGGTGAAACCCATGAGCTTTCTGTAAAAGTATACCCTCTTTCCACAGTTAGTCTCTCCAGGCAGTACAGTATTCAGCCTGCATACAGATTTTCATCTATATAAAATTCAAGCTAAAATTAGTTTTGAAATGTATTTATGAATGTAAATTTCTAAAACATTTTCTTTTTGCCATTGTCGATCCTATTCATTGTTTGGTGTTTGTTGTTTTGTTTTGTTGTTGTTGTTGTTGTTGTTGTTTTGGTTTTGGGTACTTAATTTGGTCCAGTCAGTCAGTGCTTTTTTGATGTATATGTGCATAAAAGTCAATGGCATGGATGAAGTTAGCAGTTCATAATAGGCATAATATTGCCCTCTAGTGAGTAATTCAGAAAAGTACAGAAAAGTTTTATGTTCAAGTCAACTCTTCATCGCTACTGGATAGAAGCAGTAAGAAACAAATCTAATACTTTATAGGTTGAGTGCTTCATCAGATTTAATCTCTCTAGGTTGAAAACAGGTACAGTCCTACAGTATTTTGTCCCCTACTCAGTAGCTTCCTGAGAGGACAAAAGAAAATCTTTGCAAAAGAAAAATCAGTATTTTAAATCATATTGCTGTATGTGAGGAAATATTTTGCTTTTACCAGAGAATTTAGAAAACTGGTGTATAGAAATATTTTCATACCACATACATGATACATACCATAAGCTCCCCATAAGATGAAAGCAGTCCTGCCCCATAAGCTCTGATGGATCCATTTTGCTTGCAGAGACCAAACTCTACAGTAAACCAATAAAGCTGATAACAAGAACAATTTGTGAAAATCACAGTTTCAATGGGCATTTTTAAGGTTTTCTTTTTTCCTTCCTTCTAATTTATTTTGTACCTTTTGTATCTTCAAATTTTACAGCTATATATTTTAAGTAAATTATTTTTTCTCTTCAACATATAACACACAAAAATCATAATACATATTTTTTCAAAACTTACCATCCTTTCCACTCTCACTAACTCCAAAAAGAAAAAGAAAAAGAAAATACTGCTAATGATAATACCTGTTTTTAAATAAATTATCCTTGAGCTGCCTTATAGTCAGTGAAAGCTGACAGTTTTCAATACATACTCCCCAAAAGCACAGGTAGACATCCACGGAGGGTTCAAGACCCTGAGAAAGGTCCTTGAAAAGGCAGTTCCCTTCCTCTTTCTCTATATGATAGCATTCATCAGAACTGAGGAATGACTTATTCCTTAGCAGCAATGTACCCTTTAAGATTATACCAATTCCATCTTCATCTTGCTGCAACAGAAAATAAAGATTCAAGTTTTTATTTTTATTTTTATTTTTATTTTTATTTTTCTCTTTCTCTTTCTTTTTCTCTTTCTTTTTCTTTTTCTCTTTCTTTTTCTTTTTCTCTTTTTCTTTTTCTTTTTCTTTTTTTCTCTTTCTTTTTCTCTTTCTCTTTCTTTTTCTCTTTCTCTTTCTCTTTCTTTTCCTTTTCCTTTTCCTTTTCCTTCTTCTTTTCCTTTTCCTTTTTCTTTTTCTTTTTTTTTTTTTTTTTTCTTTTTCTTCTTCTTCTTCTTCTTCTTTTCCTTGCAATAAAGCATGACTGGGACCATATATGGGATAAAAGCAATTGCTGGCTCTGGTAACCTCTTAGCCCTTCCTTTATTATACTGTCTAAGGAAATGAACAGTAGAGGAACAATTCTGGACAGCTTGACCCCTAAGTTGCTGGATAGGTGTTGTGCAAAGTATGGAAAACAAAAGACATTTCAAGAATATGGCTTTGTGCTGCAACTCTTCAGGGTTACTTTAGGGACATGTAGCTCTTTGCTGCTTCATTCGCAGGGTTCGGTTTAGCATTCTCGGCACCCTTCTCAAAGAATTGTAAGCACTTCACAAAATAATGTGAAACTATATGTTATTCTGATATGTTGTCACTCTCTTTCCCCAACCTTCTTTGATATGCGTCTTCTGATTTTGATGATTTTAGGTTTTAGCCTACAAATTTACAACTAAAGAAGCAGCATGCCAAGATGTTTCTTTCTGCAAAACTCAGAGCTGCTTTCTCTACAGTTCCAGTGATAATTCTCCATTATTCTTGTGTTAATAATCTTGATTATTACTATTTCCAGTGAAAAGCTTTTCAAGTATCTCATGATTTTGCAGAAAGTGACAGTGAGACACGGGACAATGCTCTAGGAGAAGGATTTTTTTTTTTTAAAGTGGTTCCTTAGATATCATTTATTTGGCTCCTAGAGAGGTTATTTTGGTTCTCAGTGTCTTAACAGGGTACAAGACATAGTACTAGTGGTCCACTGTGGAGAACTTGACCACTGGTAACTTTCCATCTCTTGTGTATGGATCCACCTGCTTAGAAAACTAATGGAACTGAAGGAAATAATGTCATTTCAACATCTGTTGTACATATGTCATAGACCATAACAAAAAGTCAAGATTCTTTTAAGAAACTCTTAGGTAGCTTAGATATTGCCATATTACCTAAACTAGATACCTCTTTATAATGAATAGGGACTTCTAGAGAGAAACAGGAATTTATGGTAGACATCTATATCACAGTAGAGAAAGCATTAAAGGTTCTGTGTCTTCACTTTCTGGTGAAGAAACATAAAAAATGAGCCTAGATTAGATGTCTGAACTTTTTTTAAAAAAATGAAGATTGAGTGGTTAATCCAGAATATGTTTTTTGTCCTGAATACATGAATGGTACTTAGTAAATTTTCTTCTCACAAATCCTGAACTGCATGTAACTCTTTAAGAAAGGTTCCATCATTCTACCTCCCCAAACCCTAGATGACACTGAAAATTTCAGATCTAGCACCCATTGTTCTGCTAACCTTACCCCTATCTCTAATCTAGTCCTAATGGTTCCAGAGTAAGGGAGAGGTCCTTGCAAAGGAATGTTGTGTAAACCACTGTCCTTCACCCAATCTCACCAAGACCTGGAAAATTACACAAAATGTCTTCTAGGACCTGTCACTCTTTTAACCCTAACCAAAACATAAATCTTAAAATTACTCTAGCCTCTCCAGACCCAGAGAGAGAGGTTAATGCAATGGACATATCACTGCCTCTTCCCATATAGTCCATTTACTTAGCCAGACCAGGGCCTGGATGGTGCTACAAACAATTCAGCAGTGGGACATTTTATATTTAAAAATGCTGCTAGCATTACCGAGTCCTGACCCATGGACAGATGTGTGCAGATAGATCTTAGGTGATCTATAATCTCTTTCAAATAGTGCCTCATTCCACTTCACCAAGAGTGGGTCTGTGAGCTGGGTGAGGAATTTCAGGAGTGACAGTCTCCTCCCATCCACACACACCCTTTCCTGAATGAGCCTCACCTCAGTGGGTGAGAATAAGACTCCTTTCTTTCCCTGAAAAAATAATCATGACAGGGAAATAGCTGCTAATATCAAAATAAATAAATAAATAAATAAAAATTTGGCTTCCAGCATATTTTGAGACTAAGATGGTAGCTAGGGGTTGCATGAGTTGTTCTCACATGTTGTATACAGCCTAGGGATTCAAAACCAAGTGAGAATGTGTGCTGCCAAACAGCTCACCTATTTAGTGAGATTAGCAAATAGGGGCACCCTGAATTCTGATGGTCCCCTGCACAGGAGAAATTGCAGGAATTGTATCGAGTATACATCAATTAGATAAATCTATAAAATGAATTGGAACACTCTTGTTACTGAAACTGTAGAGGCTCAGCTTCAGGAACATACTCTTATGACAGCAAAAAGTATAAGTATTTCCTCAAAGTGGAATCACATGCTTCTGGACTCCCTTGGAAGGGACTCCAGCTCCTGCTCTGGCACCTCCCTAACCTGTGGATGAGGAGAAGACAGTTCTGCTGCTGCTCATCTTTTTGTGTAGCTAACCCGAGACACTAAAGAAGAGCCTTCCCTGAACAGCAAGGAATATGAAGTGGGTCCTTTGGTTTTTGCCTCTGATACTAAACTGCTGTCTGTACTTACTGTGGCTAGTTTCTCAATCTCTGTTTCAGATGATCCAAGAGAAGCCAGTCCAATATCCTAAAGCAAGTAAGCAAGCAGTCAGTGTTACACTAGTGTGATTATTCAGCCCAAGGGAGAAAAAGAGGGGAAGGGGGAGGACCACATCATTTCTAGCATGAATAGCATGAACTATTCATTGTTTTTGTCACCCAAAATGACCTTCCATGGCTTCCAGGATGCCTACCTCTCCCTGGCCCCCAGCTACATACCACTGGGAGCCACATTAGATGAGTGTTTAATCCTCAGAGTTCTCTGTGTAAAGTTAACCATCTCTTGGCTTAATGCTGGACTATCTTAGGCACAGATTTGAAGGGAGGCATGAGAAGTAAGGATTGGAAGGTGGGTTTTATGTTTTCCATTACCCTTCAGTCTGTCATTCTCTTTCTGACAGCCCTTATGGGTATGTCAGATACATGCAGGGAAGATGCTGTTTACTCACAGCTATGCTCTCTGTTAATTACTATTCTCACAATGATTTTCTGTAGGTGTCTCCTCTTAGCTATCCTGGGAGATGTATTGTGCAGCAAACAAAAAAAGCTATTCCCTATTCCCCATTCATCTTTTCATGTTGAATGGGATAAAAGTGTATTTTTATGGGGTGAATTTCAGCTCTGAAAATACTTTTTGAAAATGTGAAATGCAAATTGTGAAAATTAATTTAATGTTATTCCATTTTGTATAGTCTGTGTTACAGGCAGAGAAAGAGTAAAGCTGAACGTTTTGAAATTGCTATAATGTCATTTCTAAGGTGTCTTCAGTTCCAGTGTTGAACTGAACTGAAAGAGTTCTTCCAAAGACAATTATAGACCATTAGGAGACTTTAAGAACTACTAAATTGAGTCTGTTAATAGCCAATATTTATGACCAGAATGGAAACTGGCATGTATCCAAGTTGATACAATTGGAAACCACATTCTGAAGTGCCTTTATTTTCTGATATTCTATCAGGAATCAACATCATATAACCCCTCTGCACTTACTGTCAGTTTCCACACTGGCCACCAATTGATAAGCCTAGAATATGAGTTATCTTTATCCCTCTGCTATGGTTTTGAGGCACATTCATAGTTCTGAAGTCTTTAGTTACACAAGGTCATTGAGTTCACTTGAGTCTGACACTGACCGCTCATACCAAATGGTCTCTTTTGTAAAAAGAAGCTCTGTTTGCTTTTTGGAGCCTCCTCACCAGACTGAGCAATGCTGTGAGAATCTGGTGAATTGTAAAAGGAAAAACATCTCAAATGAATGACATGGTGATGGACACAAAGTATCATGTGAGATTAAAAAAATGTACATCCGGAGGCAGAGCCAGTCTAGGGGCTTGTTGGCTGTTGGTGGTTGGGTTGGTGTGGCATCAGACAGGAAGCCTGGGGAATAACGCAGTCTATACAGCTCAAACAAGCAGCACTGCAGAGGCTCCACCGGCATCCTGCTGCAGGCTGACTTGGCTCTCCCACAGAGATGCCCCACAAACACTGCTTGCCCTTCCTTTTACAAAATGTCCACAGGGATCAGTGCTACCACTCCCTTGGAGTATTTATCTCCTCGGGCACTGCTAGCCCACTGCTGCTGGAGGTTGTGAGTCAGACACACCCAAGCCTTAAAATAACATTTCAAGCACGGTGAGCTGCGTGCCTTTGAGGCATGTCTGGCCTGCTACCCAGAGCAATTGGTTAACAGCTAGAAGAACAAGCTTCTTACCTGGGAGAACTGGGCAAACTCCTTATTGGCTAGCATGGGAACATGACCCAGCAACTCATGGCAGCAGTCTCTGGAAAACAAGTGACCTTCACATTTAATTAAACTGGTTTGTATGATGTTTTGTTTGTTTGTTTGTTTGTTTTTGTTCTCCCTGCTCTACATGAACATTCTATGAGAGACTTTAGCCAACAGACCCCTCAAGGGAGCTAGTGTGAGGGTTGCAACTGTTTTAGTTACTCTGCAGTAGGTGCCTCCGTACCTGGCCTAGCTTTGCAGAGAGTTTGACAAAGCATTCCCTTATGCCATGGGGATCCAGCTGCCCCCCACTACTCTGGCTATTGTCTCACTTGGGATGGCATGGGCAATAGTCTCCTATGTCACAACATCTTTGAAAAGACCCTGTTTTGTCCCAGCATACAACAAAAACGTCTGTGTGAACTTGTAATTTCTCATGAAATGTAATTGCTGCTGTCTGGCCAGCACTTACTGGGAGAGTTTCACAGCAGGGAATCAAACCCCAGCAGATGGTAAATGAATGCAGGATGAAAAGATTAAACCAGATATTCTCCAGTCTTTTCCTTCTCCAGACAACTTTGTAAGAGAAACAGAGACCCACACCCTTGCATGCATGACTTCCCCCTCTAAAACTCCAGCTACCAGTTTCTCAGATAATTTCATTCTGTGGAATACTGGATAAAGATCCAGAGTTGCTCCCAAGAGAATTATTTCCAACACATTCAAAGGATGGGATTGTGCCATGGTATCAAACTTACGGTTCTGGGGAATGCATAGGAGAAGAGAAATGTCTTATATACTGTGTGCACTGGAAGACACGGAATGCCAGGCTGGCAAGGAAGTCACGAGCAGACAGCAGCCCTGCTGCTGGTCTCAGTTGGAAACCTGTTCTTTCTGCAAAGGAAAGTGAGACAGAATTTAGGACTTCCTACGGTTACTTCAGTTCCTACAGAACTTCATTAGAACAGGAACACTCAGGAGAAAGAGCAAACAGGTCCTTGTTAGAGATGATGCTGGAATTTGGCCCTTAGCCATTTAATGTCAGATTTTTGATTAGCTGTTCTCAGCTATTTTTCCTCTCTGTTTTTTTCACCATTATATTTGCCTAGAACAGACTACATATCCTCCCAGTGATGTGATCATACATGTTTTGCTCCGCAGGTGTCCATAGAAGAGGTCAGAAGAACACAACACTTTTGCACTTGGATTTTACTTTGTGCTATCAATATTATCCCTGAGCATCCTGCATTACTGTGAAAGGTCTTTGAAAAGCAAAAATAAACTGTCCTATGGTCAACTGAATGCATAATCTTCATTTCCATGGGAAACACGTTGGTGGTCTGCAAAGCTAAGAAAATTGAAAATCACTGCTTTTAAAGAGAGCCAATGGTAATCTTTTTGAAGTCCTATATTCAAAATCTGTGTTGCATTCTCAGCTCCCATAAATGACATTTCATCTACTTTAAAGCATAAAACTGCATTTTAAAAAATTCAGAAATGGCTTTTTTCTCCCTTTCCTATCCATATCCTATTGTGTCATGAAGCCTGGAATCTAATTTATTTTATGTAAACAAACAAAAAAATCCCACCCAGAAACCAAGCCATTTACAAGATTTGTTTTATTTTGGTTTTTAATGTTTCTTCCAGCACTTCTTGTCTTGCTCTGTCTGGCTATTAGCACTTTTCTCAGAAAGAAAGAGAGAGAGAGAGAGAGAGGGAGAGAAATAAAGACAGAAAGAAAGTGAGAGAGGAAGAGAAAGATAAAGAAAAGGAAAGAGAAGGAGCGGGAGAAAGAGGAAGAAAGAAAAGGAGAGAAGGGAAGGGAAGGGAAGGGAAGGGAAGGGAAGGGAAGGGAAGGGAAGGGAAGGGAGATAAAAAGGCCTTACTCAAAAACATAGAAGTGACAAACCATCTCAAACTATCCAGGACAATAAATAAATAAATAAATAAAAGAGTGGACAGTAAGAAATTTTTCTACCTTACAGTGTGAGAGACTAGGTGGTTAGTGTTTACCATGCTGATCTTCTATTGCTTGACCATATTAAAAAAGTAGTGGGTACAAAACTGACAAAAAAAAGATGAACAGCAAATAAACCTATGGATTTTATGTTTTTTTTTTTTTTCTATATGCTGACTAAAAGCATCAGAGTTAACCAGGGAACTGAACGTGTTTGCAAATCTGCTTCCTGTTCCCCTCCCTCCCTAGTTAGGAAAGTAAGGTGCTATGGGGAATAGATGACCATCAAATAGGTCCCTATGTGGACTGTGCAGGAGCTAGAACAAAAAGGGTATTCCCTTACTGCTGACAACATACTAAGCCAATCAGAAAGAACATGAAAATCTCAGAGTCTGCTAATCTTTGGGCTACATTCTGAGTCTGAGTGAAGTGATAACTGCACCATCAGAAAAATATATCAGACCACTACCAAGCCTTGAAGTAACTCAGTTTTGGAAGGACTATGAGAAAATCTAGGGAAATTTATATTGTTTTAGCATCCATGTTGAATGAGCAGAAAAGAAATGAAAATTACAGCTTATGTTCCCTGAGATGCCCTCTTAAATACAGGCCAGTGAATTAGACAGTCTGCTGATGGAACAGGCTTGGCACGTTGCCTTCAGAAACCATAGAAAAAAAGTTATCTGCTGAAGATATTATCTGCAAAATCTGAACTTTTATTTCATTAGTGTACAATAAAACCAGAAATCAGCAGAGAACTGGGGGTGTGGCTGCTTGGACCTGCTGCCCAAAGATCTCTGAAATCAGAAAGAGTTGAAGAGAAGGTCTCAAGGAGTTGACCTAAAGTGATCTGTAAGGCTTAATTCTTGGCCTAGAAAAATTTGTGCATACAGGCCTGTGTGTTGTAGTGTGAGCTTGCCTGAGTTCACTGGCTGTAATTTCTTCCAGCTGTGGAGGACAATGAATGTCTAAATCCAAACTTCTTTCCTAGAAAGAAAGAAGTTCTTAGGTTCCCCTAGTTAACCCTTTAAGAAAAATTCTTGCCCTGTTAAACTGTCACATGCTTAACCTTTTAAATTCCCTTTAGGTAGTTACAGAATACTTATGATGTAGAGTTCATTTCTGTTTAAACCAACCTCACTACCAGACTAGTTAACGCTTGACAGATCTTGTAGTTCAACTTACATTAAAGTGAAAGGGGACCGCTTGGCAGAGTTCACAGACACTGCTGTGTAAAAGAAAATGGAAGTTCATTTGGCTGTCTGGGCTGTCTATAGGATGATAATTTTCCCTGCAGGATATTCCTCTCTCTCCCTGCATTTCCATTTATTATATAGTTTATAGTTTATGATACAAAAGCTTATCATCTCATATACTAAAGAATAGTCCAGTCCTTAGAGGCAGTGTTCAGTAAAGATGCATGCTGAGATTTACGTCCTAACTGGGAGTGGGACAGTTCAGGGCTCATCCAGAGCTAACCAGTGAAAGGACAAATTGCACAATGCATCTCCACATATGGAGATGGGGTGAAATTCATCCACTGTATGCCATGGTAGTAGGTGAAATTCATCCACTGAATGTCAAACTACTTCGGGAGACCTCACAGCCTAAAGGTTGCTTGAAGATTGGTTGGGTGAACACTGCACACCCATAGCACAGGAAGAAGCCTGAGCACACTGTTGATTCATGAGCTGTAGGAGTAAAAATTCTGGCCTTGCTGAAGATCATGGTAAAAGCCACCCAAATTAATAATAAATTATCTTATTAGAGGGAATCATTGAAGATAAGGAGGATATCAATTCGAAGCACCATATAATGGGTCTAAAATAGCTTACTAATTCTTAGATGTGTCTATCTTTAACATAGTTATTTTGAACCAACTTTTTTCTGTCTATGCTTCATAAAACCTCTATGCTGAACTACATATCATCTTGGTTTTATCTAAAGTTTAAGGAGGGTAGGACTGGCACTTCAGGGAGTCATTCTATCCATTTCCTTGGACACTCATGCCAGGATGGAATAAAATGCCTCCGACGTGCCTGATTCTCATTTCCAGTCAGAGAAGTAATTTGGACAATTAGCTTACAGTAAACATGCCATGTTTGAAATAGTCAAGTTGAAACTCACTGTGAAAATTTTCCCAACCATTGCTAGTGGAATTTTCAGAATGACTATTTTGACTGCTCTCTCTCTCTCTCTCTTTTTTTTTTTTTTTTTCCCTTAGGAAAATTTATATAGCATAGAGAAAATTTAGAACCAGAGCCTACGAAAGAAGCAAGAAGACCCAGTCTCGAGATAATAAAATACTGTCAACCAACATGAGCAATAGGAATAATACTATGAGAGGATATTCTTACATTGCCCTGAACTTTCCCACTTTGAAATCATCTGATTCAGTCAAAGAGAATGAATATCTGTGGTAATCAGACCAGTATCACGTGATTTCTGAAGCTCCCTGCTGTCAGCTACTGTGTAAATGAGATAAGATGAGATAAGCTACTTAATGAGAAAAATATTTATAAGCCCAATTACTACAGGATGGATGGCTGAATGGATAGGAAAATAGGTGAGAAAATACAGGAGAAAATACATAATACACATAGAAATTCCTACAACTGGTTGGTGCTGGCATCTTCATGAGAGTCACATTTCATATTCCATCCCTCCATTCCCTCACACTAAAATATATGTCATCAAACAGTTTAATTTTCCCTAAAATTGGAAGTGTTTTGGAAACCTATTCAGCAACAGAAATCTCAGTCAAGCTAACTAGCATCACCTACTGATATGTGGAGCAGGTCATTTGATTTCCTGAATACTCTATTTAAACTGAATTTATTTAAAGTTAAGCCATAGTTTTTTTATTTATTTATTTTGGCATAGTGAGCATTTATTCTCCACTCTGGAATATTTCATTGTCACTCAAGAAGAGCAAGGAGGTTTCAAAGACAGGTTTTCTTTAGTTATTCCTTATAGAGTGGCAAATCAGCTGGTTGACACAAAGTCTCTGGCCTTGAGAATTTGTTCAGCCTGTGGCTTCATAATAATAATGTATGCTCTCTTTTTCTCCAGCCCTGCATTAGCCTGCCCACAACTAACAGTGGGTAGGTCAGCCTTGCAGTCATATAGGTTCTCCTACTTGAGGCCAAATCTTCATGCAATTATAGACTAGCACCATGACTTTTCTGCTCTCCTACACACTAGGTGCCAAACAGTTTAGACTGGTATGTGGGGCCATACAGACAGAAAGAAGCAGTGGTGTTGCAAGGAAGCTGCTTTTGTACTGACTAGCAGGACTTCCTGGAAATTGTGTTCCTCTAGCACATGTTGCCATCCTGTCTCAAGCAACAGAAAATAAGTGGACCTGAGACGTATCTACCTGTACTTGTGTTTGGGTCTTACTGACAGCTTAGTTGTAGAAGTGATACAGCAAAACCCACAGAAAAACTGTATGCTGAAGTCATCTTAAGAAGTGCGCTACTATGGTATTGGAATTAGTTCAGTGCTACATCAACTGTAGCCACTGACAGAACAAATAAACTCAGTCATACCTTGGTCCCTAGATACACCTTGTATTAATGTCTTAGTCACCTTGCATGAGGGAAGACCAACAGCTAACCAGCTCTGGTTACCAGCTTTCATCCTATAACGCAGCTTGTGTGTACATGTGGTGTACATAAATATCCAAGAAACTGTAGAATAAGGCATAATTCAAAATGACTGGCCTTTTAAAAATCTGGAGACATCCTGAAGCTGAGGTATGTTGTCCTCTTGGTAGCCACAGTATTTCTCCAGCTGCTGGAAAGCATCTAGGTATTGTGTGCAAGCATGAGTAGGGTAGAGGCTTCTCAGTTTCCTGTAGACTTCTCTCCTGAAAAGCAAGAGCCATATAGCATGACCCACCTCAGTAAAGAAGTATTTTTCTGCTCTACCTACAGATCCAGAGAGACATAGACCCCCCAGCATAAGCATGAGTCTAAAAATGTGAGCCTGGGACACCTGGTGCTCAGAAGATGAAGTATGGACAGATCTAACAATGCTTGGGGCATTTTGTTTCATTTTTCCTTCATAAGGTGGGTTCTGTTCCACAAATCTGCTTTATCCCTTAATATACCCTAATTCTAATTAGGGTTCTAATACTGATTTGGAAACATTGATTAGATATAAGGGTATCAGAGGCACCATGGGAGCCACAGAGAGAAAACTGAAGCTTTGGCCTTCTGCATTGTACTATTTAGGGGTGGAATAAGTCAGGTATTTGCTTTCTAAATGGAAGTTCAGCTTGAAATGCTGGTTCCTCCACCTCCATGTCCAGCCTGACTGCTAGCCCTAAAAAATCACAATTTCTGATACTGGAGAGTACATCTGTACAGGCAAAGAGGTTCATACTTTTTCAGTTCAACATGGCTGCCATGAGCTACATATTTGAAAGACATGCCAACTTCTTGAAGCATTTAGCCCATCATAAGAAAGGAGACCAACTGAAAAAAAAAATAGATGTAACCAGATTTTGTCACAGGCTTCAAGCCTCTTTCAGACTTGACGGTGCTTGGTCCTAGAGCTGTGTTTTGGAATATATTTAGTTGTTACAAAATAAACAAGTAGTAATAGGATGGCCAGAAACTTATAGAAATGGCTATTTTTGTTCAGACATAGCCCCAGGGTGTTAAAAAAATTATAAACATTGTTTTATGAAAATTGAGATCATTCTTGGAAGTGCTGGCTACGGAAAATGACCTTTTGTTGTTTTTGTTTTTATTTTTTTATTATTATTTTTATTTTTTGATGCTATTGTTGCTATGGAGGTGATAGCCAGTCCCTGTAATGGCTCTCTCCATTTGTACAAATGACTTACACAGTGTGGGAGTAATGAACCAGAATGAAAGGAAACAAAACAAAACAAAACAAAACAAAACAAAACAAAACTTAGGAGAAATATAAAAATAAAAGAACGAAGGGAAACAGTGGCTGCTGTCACTATTGCAAAAGCCGCAGGAGACTGGGCCATTTCCATGGAAGAATTAGGAAAAAATTAGGATGACTAGAGTTCAAATGTTGCCCTGGCTTATTCCCCATAGAATACTACTGACTTCAGTGGGATTGCTTAGGATCTGAACAAGTACACAGTTCAGCCCCAGACTGGAGTCTAAAGAGGGCGGGCTTGTTTCCACTTTTGCACATATGGTCTCTTTTATCAAAGTATCACTCTACTGTTTGTCCAAACATTGTCTACCACAGAAACATAGACAGTCTCAGAGAGTAGTGATGAATTATCCAAAGTCAAGCATCTGTCCTCTAGAAGTAGCTCTAAGGCAATCATCTAAGTTTACTCCAAAGTCAGTAGAGAGTAGCAGATATTTCCAGAGGACAGTTTAGCTTGCCCTAATATAGTGTCGATGTCTTACCATGTGGAAGTGCTAGTCTGACTGTAAAGGATCTTAGCTCATTGGCCATCTTTCAGAAACTGAAGAAAAATGAAAAGATGACTACAGTAGGTCTTTCCTATTTGTAAATACAACAAACAAACAAACAAACAATAGTAGAACCCAGGAATACATCTTCAGTGGGTGTTTGGGGCAAACCACTTCTTTATCATCACATTGTTTTCAATATCCATTGTCTCCACAATCAAAAGACCATTAAGCTGCTATTTGAGGGTCATCCAATCCAGAGAGGAGAAGGGAAAGTTTTGGAAGTGTGGGCTATGCAACACTCAAGAAAGAAGCTTTATATTGAAGGATGGAACCAGTCACATGAAAGACTTTAAAGTCAATGCTTGTATTTTTCATAAATACCCTAATTCTTTTTGATAAAATGTGGTAACACTCAGCTTTTTTATGAAGATGTGACAGGTGCATCCCCATAATTTTGTTGTGATAGCTTTTCTTGTGATAGCTTTTACCCACAAGACATATTCTATGACTACTTAGTTTCACGGCCTTCCAAGAGTGCTGCTTAAAAACACAAACTCAGCTCATCTGTACCCTCTGTTTTCTGAAAGTCATATTTCTGCACTTGATTAGTTTTCATTTTTATAACCATGTTGCTACAAACTGAAGGCATCCAACAACTCTTCAGAGTGAACACCAAGGGAATTTAGTCTGTGCTACAAATTTCCCTTTCAATTGCACTGAGCTCAATTAAGTTGTGCTGTAATGCAGCTGACCTCAGGGCACAGCCCCAGGGAGCTGTGATAACCATTGAGAGTTCTAATTTTGGAAACAGCTTCACATAACAAGACAACCTGAGTTGCTGGGGCTGGTTGTTTGGGGAAATAGGCAGATACTGCTTTAAAGGTCTGTTCTGTTACCACAGTGGGACTAATTCTAGGTGGAGAAGGGCAGGAATGACGGAGGTTGGCAACAAAAGGGAAAAACAGGAAAGAACACAAAATTAAATTTTCTTAAATATGACTTTTCCACACACCATCCCATGCCAAGATTGCTGGCTGGTGGTAGCAATCATGAGCATGACACTGACTATCAATCTTTGACAATTGAAAGATGCTATAAAAACTTATTTGAGCTTAATAAAAATGTGATTGCCTGGGTGAGTTGGATGCAAGGTTTCTATGATTGTGGGCAACACCCTTCAAGCTTTCTATGGAACAATAATTTTTATTTAAAGTAAATAAACTTTATTTAAAGTAAAATAATCATTGAAAAGGATGGGATGACCCTGTGGTTGAGGTCCTGGCATGAGAGATCTAGAATTTGGATTTAATTTCCAGCATTGACATTAACTTCCTGTATAAGTTAACTGTATAACTGTATAACTGATTTGGGGCAAATCAGTTAAGCTCTCACTTTTTCAGTTCCACAGTTGAAAATGTGGCTATCATTGTCCCCTTTTCCCACCTTTAGGCTGACGTTGTAAACTTATTTACATTGTAAACTTATCTGGACAAAGACTCTATTACACACACATATGGTACCTTGCACAATCTTGGGGCCCTCCTCTTAGTTTGGGGCATTTGGATATATTTCTGTTTGTATTATCATACAAATGTGTAATTATTGGTACTTACTGAGAGTTATTAAAGAGTGGGAGAAAGTGGAAACAGGTATATGAGATAAGAACTCCTCTTTCTTTCAGATCTACCACTTATTTCATGTAAAGTCTGCAAATATACTGTGAATTGAATGAATGTTTGTCATTTTTTTAAGTGGCAAATCTTCAGGATAAGACCTAATGAAGACATGCTGCACCCACGTAAAAGTAACTTGCCCATCATTTCATATGACCTCAAAGATATTGCAAATAATGTATCCTGGAAGGACACCCCAAAGTTTCCCTCACCATAAGTTTAAGAGAATGATGCTTATTCATGTTAACAGCAAAGAATATTTGCAGAATAACAGGCAAGGCTGGTTAGGCCTATTAATATTGGATTAACCACATCCTGTGCGTGAGCTGCTATCCTGTAACTGGGAACTTTATCTTGGTAACAGATCTGCAATAGTTCTGTCACCACCAGAGGCATGATTAATTAGAAGTCAATTAGAAGAAATCCAGGGAGGAATCAAGGTTGCTCTTGAGGGTTAAGATATTCTACTATAGGCTCCAGGTGTTTTGTAGCTTCTGATATCTTTATGTGATTGGCAGGCAGGGAGATGGTCAAGAAAACAAGTTTTGCTCTATAAAACGAATAGTTCAGGCCAGCCTAGAGAATGAGTTTCTGCAATACAAATGACCAAAAGGGAACGATATATCATGTAGTAAAATCTGAGGTTTCTAAATGTGTCTTCAGAATAATTGTGTCATTTTGCCTCTCCTTCCTGACACTGCAATGGAACGGCCCAGGATTCAGAGTATAAGTAACAAACTCACCAAGTTGCAGTCTCCTGTGCTGTGTACTCAATGCGAGGCAACGGGTCCCCTCTGTAATGAAGAGGAGGAAATCATGCATGTTTCTAAAGCAGATTTCAAATTCAGTTATACAAAGATCACTTCTTTGTCTTGGTAGACTCTAATGTGTGTATTTTCTCCCCTGTTCAGTGTGGGGAGGAAACAGAAGAACATAGTAAGAAAGGGAGCTGTGTTCTGCTTGATAGAAGAAAAAAACAGGCCTTCAGGCTTAACCTTATCTCTGTTGAAGGCAATCAAGCAACCACCATACATTGTGTGTCTGGATGATCCATCCATGAGGATGTGATCAGCACAGTATTATCATCAACCTTGTCAGCAGAGATCTGCCCAGGCATACACTGCATGCTTAACATTAAGGTCGCTGACAAACAGTCTCATCTCCAGTTCTTCACTATTACTTCTCCAATAGTTCAGTCAGTTCAGTCTGTGCTTTTGTGATGTTTTGTGCTGGACTAGCTGTGATATATAGTGACAATGAGAAAACTATAGTCAAATAGAATTATCTTCAGATCTCATGACTTGGAAGATTTTACCATTTCTTGGACACCATGAGGCTGATAATCCAAAACCAGTTCTAACAATTTAGTTAACTCTTCCAGAGGGCAGTGTGATTATGGTGAAGTTTTACACAGAAAGATGGGAACACTTTTAATCGTGCACATGGGAGATTAGAGGTTTTTAGGCTTTTCCCTCTTTCAATTAGAAAAGACAATTGCCCTGTAGCCCTGATAGCATTTCTTCAGTCAGGGAGATTTTGGTTGGGAATGGTAATCTACATGGACTTGGCCATTTTGTCAAACAAACAAAGTAGTAAATTTCTTTTCTTTGTCAAAAATATGTACTAAAAATTTGCCAAGGAATGTCCTAAAAATTGTTCCTCATAGTTCCTTGAAAAAGATTAACCTCATCTTAGGAGCTTGTCCTAGAAGGAACTGCAAGGTTGAAATGAAAGATCTATATGGAGAAATTACCTCTGCTAAGACACTTAATGAGATGTGAATACAACCCTATGAATTTTAAGATGTATTTGCTGTGTTGTGAGAAAAGTCTGCATTGTATGGAGGTAAAGTTTCTATGTCTAAATTCTCTTTTCTAATAGATAGCCTGATAGATACATCACTAAAATATTAAGGTTTCCCTTGCACATGAGGATGTCTGAAAGTGCATAGTGATAGTTTAAGTGTCTCTTCATCAGTCTTGTACTTACGCTCTGTAATTATAGGCAAGGTCAGCAAAGAATGCCCTCCGTTTCCTGTACTCCAGGTCAGTGTATCCCTGAGTTAGAACATAATTCAAAAAAAAAAAAAAAAAAGAGTTTCACATTAAGAGACATTTCTGGGCATGAATAAATATGCTGGCAGAAGTATTCAAAATAACTAGGCCTCAGTTAGATTGTTTTCTCTGAGGCAATGAATCTTGATCCTTATGAACAAGGCAAGCCAAAGTCTGCACTCAGTTACATCCATGACATTTTGCTGAAAATTTTGGGCCTGTGACCAGAAAGAAAAGTAACATGGCTTGGTAGGAAGGTTTTGGAGTTGTTCATAAACACTGCATCACTTACCACTTAACTTAAATTTAAATGAAAATCACATTGAAAAAAGTAATTGAATTGGAGGTGTTTCTTCTGCTGGGAGGGAATTGAGTCTCTGAGTCACTGCTCTCATGTGCTAAGCACGAAGGTTGCAGTACTGGAGTGTGATGGGCATAATGGTACCAAACCAAGTAACACCTCACCAGAGAAAGTACATTGAACCTGCACAATGTTCTGCACTTTGGGAAAAGAAGGGGTATTCAATGGCTAGAAATCACTGGAGCCACCAGTGAATCTACGGAAAGTATATGTATTAATCTGAATCTCCTCTTGCCCATTTATTGCCATGTTATAATAAAGGCAGATTCAGTGGTGTCTGTTCAAAAGGGCAGTTTACGTATTAAAAGCAAGAATTCCCTCCCCTCCCCCTCGCCCCACCTCCCCTGCAATGTTTACTAGAAGTGGAGTTTCAAGCAGGGGGTCTCCAGCTATTACATATGAATAGACATGTGGAATCAAATTCCTTTGAATTTTACATCATTCATAATAGGAATAAAATCTGAAATCTGGCACTGTGTTACTAATATAACTCATAAAGCAGCGTTGATCAGCATCACTGTACAAATATTTATTATTCTAAAATATTCAGAATTTACTGGAACCACTTTGCATTCTACAAGCCAACTTTCTCCCTTAGGTTTATTCACATAATTTTCAGTGTAGCAATAATACCAGTAATACTGCAGTTAATGAGTATTGTGTGCGTGAATCTGAGGAAAGAACTGGATCCCAAGAGCAAGTTTATTTTTTGTCATGTGTTATGGAAAACATGGTTATTCAAATGCCACCCTTGCTTGTCAGTAGCTATAATGTGTCCATGCAAAACACATGAAAAAGCCGTTTGGCCAGAGTCTTGGTGCTATGACCTCTCAGCTTTGTCCCTCCAGGAGGAGCCTCCCCAAGGAAGCACCATACAGGTGTCAGGGTGCCCCAGCAACTGGTGTCATGGGTTTTCCATCCATTAAAGAGATAGTAAAGAACAAAGCAGAACTGTTGAGATGGATAGCCCAAACTGCCTCTTCAGCAGTTAAACGTATATGCAAAATCTTTGCTGAGCCAGCTGTGGACATTAACGTTTGGTACTTTCCTTTAACCTGTCCACATTGAGCCATGATCAGCAGCACAGTAAGTGAGGCTGACTTGAGCCCCTGCCTAGCACAGATGAATGATTTACAGTGCCTGAGCTAATTTATTTCAAGTTTAGGTGTTTCTACATTGCATTGCATTCTGCAGTGGTGACTGATCCCCACTCAGCACTTCAGGAACTCTACACCACTCATGCTTTCTCTCACCCTCTTCAGTGCTCACACCTTCTCTTTGGCAAAGTAGAATGTAGTCAGATTCAAGTAATTCCCAATGTGCATTCATTAATCTCATGGGAAACAACCTCAGAGATAGCTCAGGAAAAACATAGGCAAATAGTTGGAATATTTCTACCAGAAACATGCAAGGAAGAAAGAAAGATAGAATCACAGAATCATAGAATATCCTGAGTTGGAAGGCACCCACATGGATCATTGAGTCTAACTCCTGGCTGATGTCCTGGCTAAGCATGATATGAAGATCTCCTAGAGATTTCTAGTTTAATAAGTCAAAAATAGAAGATAGACCAGTATTTTTTCTTTTTTTTTTTTTTTTAAGCTACCACACTGGGCTGTACATAGGCAACAATATAAAGATTGTACAGGTTAATAAAAGGGTCTAAATAGAATTCAGACATTTAAAGAAGGGAAGGATGAAATCACGTAGATTCCATTAGCACACATCTAAATCTTCTTTGCACATTTCAGAGCAAAGCCTGTGTTTTTTCCTTTTCATGCTTCACTTCTACATGATGTATGCAGAACACTTCACAGCAGTTCCAAGACCTACCTTGGCAATCAGCAAAAGGCCCTTCAGATCCCCTTATCTCCCTGTATCTAACTCTTACATCTCAACTAGGCTAAAGCTGCAAACCTTGTTCTCAGTGCTTTGTCTGAGAATTATCTTCACTGGAGCAATATTCTCCAGTGCTTTTTTTTTCTTCCTTTCCTATATTTTCTGCATATGGCAGGGCTAAGATTACATACATTTAACTGTTATGAGTAAAGCCCTTTCTGTGGCCCACTCTTAACCAAAACCTACTGCCTGAATCCAAGGGAAAGCCCATCACAAACATTCTAACAATATTTTGCAAACAGAGCAGTATCAATAAATACTGCCAAAATCCTGGTTTCAAAAACCTTGGGAAAAGTCAGATATAAATAAGGGTTTTACTCTTTGAAACTTGCTTCCAATTTAAACTTCAGGTGCTTATCTCAGTAGGAATCACTAGACATTTTGAGCTTCTTCAGTCACATTTAAATCTCAGTTCCAGTATTATGTCCATGAATCAGTGCTGCCATGTATTTATCTTATTTTCTGTCTAGACAATATTTGCAAGTTTAAGCATCTTCTCTCTGTGGGATCTGAGGATCTGGTATTTATTAGTTACTAGCTCTTTGCTGCTTGTCCTCATTACCATCCACTGTACATCTGCACTTGAATGAGATTTCTGGCATTTGCAAAATTGAAAAGGCAGATATAAAGTGTTTGAAAGGTTGAGGCATAGAAAACACAAAACACAGAAGGATGGGGAACTTGACTGTTCAGTGGACCAGCTAATACAAAGTGGGCATATATATAACAAATATAACGGGTGAAATAATAAACAAAAGATATTTTTTAAAACTAAACAATGAAAGGTAAACACATGCTAAAGACTATATTGCATGGAAATGACTGTACCATGTGCCTATTATTAATCCTATTTACCTTGGTGAATCAGGGCCCATAAGCTCTTCTCATTAGATTATTCATTCTGCAATCCTAGACTCCACTGAAAATCAATCTTTATCTGGCCCTTTTTTGCTGTCCTTTCCTGGGTATTTCTTTACTCCTAAAATTCTCCTCAACAAAACAAAACAAAACAAACAAAAAAACCTACATAGAGTTTCTTCTTGAAAAACAAACCAACAGTAACCTCAAATTTACTTACAGGGTGACAATGGTCCAAACTAGGATCGTATGTGGTGATCAGATGGTGACACTCGTCCAGATCTTGGATTTTTCTGGGGAACCAGGGTACTTGAAAGAAAGTAGCAAGAATTAAATGAGATAGGATCAAATAATTTAGAAGAGACACAGAAAATATGTTATAATGAAGACTGCAAACTTTATTTTCATCAATAAATGTCTAAATACTCATATGTATATCAGCTATTGAGTTCCATTTTGCTGACCAAGCTGGCAGACTGGAAGAAAAATGATTCTTAACTAACTTGCTATGATAATACATCAGTTTTAATTAACACAAACAATTTTTAAAGACAAAAATATTTCATCTTAGACCTAATGAGATGTTCTGTTTGACACAACACAAGAAATTTCTTTCTGTGTTTTTGGTTTCAAAAAATATTTTCATCTTGCCTAAAAATTATCCTTAAATTTTCATACTTTTAAAAGTGAAAACAGCATTTTAAAAGGAAAATGTGAACTTTCTAGAAACAAAACAAGCTATCTTGACTTCATTTTTCTCCCCTCTGTCTCATTTGTTTGTTGTTGTTTTTTTTTTCTTTCCCCAGCATAAATTAATCAAGCATTAGCTGAATTTTCAAACAGTTTACTTCTCTTGAAGAGGAGAGCTTTTCTGGTGGCTAAAAGCATATTTGTACAGTACCCATTTTAATTTAAACACATTTATAACCAATTAATTAAAAATCAACAACAGAGGAAAGGCAAAGTTAATGCTGCTTTCTGAGATCAGACTGGTGTTGAGATCAGACTCTGTTGTTACAGCTGAGAAAAGGTCCTTTGGGGATCACCAGAACCTGATACTTGACAAGAGAACACCAGGCATCTCTGTATTGAATGCAATATTTAACTTTAGTCCTACTAAATTACATCCAAACACAGCAAGTGCACAAACGTACAAGGCTACAAAAGTACACAGATTCTGGGAAATGCCAGCTCTATCATGCTGTAATAGTCAATGCTGCAATAAGAATAAAGAAATACAAGTCAGACAGATTTCTTACATCACCCTTTATTTATTTTTATTTTTTGAGTCTTTGTCTTTGGCTCTGCTAATGGTTCTATATGCAAATCCCTTGTCATTCCATTTGTGACCATGTCTCCTCAAAACCTATACCTGATCATGAGTCATCCAGTGTATATCGCCATATGCATCTTACCTATCCTCTACTAAGTCCTGGGAGAGGGCAGACAGGCTAAATGAGAGGGGAGAAAGGACTGTAGCAGAATCCTTGATCTCGTTACAGAACTGCACGCAGCCAGTAAAACAGGGATGGTGCTGACAGATACCAGTTTGACTGTCTCTGTCTTTGCTTCTTATAAGCAGAGGTAACTGCTGCTTTTCTCCACTTCTTTTGGTTGGTACCAAGTTCTTTTGGGTTAAAGCCATCAAAGTAGGGCATCGTCCCACCACTTTCCTTAAGCAAACTCCCTGGGAGGACCTGGCTGGCTTATCTAAAAAATCCAAAGAATAGAAGGTCCATGTGGGAAAAAAACAGATGCACCCAGGAGCTGGAGCCTTAGGTCTGTTCGCTAAAAGCTCATCTCCTTCCTCTACCAGTCTGCCTGGTGCCTGCAGGCTTTCTGCTGACCCCCTCTCCCCCTTGCACACTGATTGCATCCTTCCTGATGGTTGCATTTAGCTCTTTTCAGTGAAGGAGCAATCTACCTCCAGAGAGTCAGATGGCAACAGACACGACACCATAAACAGAGAGCTACAGCTTGTTTTAACAAAACCAGCACAATACACTACAAGCAAATGAAATGTTCAGACTATCTACCATATTATTGCATTCCTATCAAGTGTCTGTGGTCACTCCCAAGAGCCTCATAGCTGTCAGTTCTCTGTACAGGTCTCAGCCTACAGTCCTCCTGTCACTGAGGAGTTTCCAGTTTCACCTGAGGAGTTTCCAATTTCACCTGAGCTTCACGTTTTGCTGCTCTATCCTTCTCAGCACCCTACCTGATGGAACACTTTTCTCGCCTCAGTTCCACTAGCCATGTCAAAATGCCTCCCTTTCTACACCATTGGGAATGGTCCCAAGGTAAACAGTTACATGCTGAAGAAAAGTGAACGTATGCTCACCTATTTTCCAGACAGAATAAATTAATACTATTAAGAGAAAGCTAAAAAACCTACTCCAAATAGAAACAAAACAGCACTAATATATGCCTATGTTTCTTACCTTTGTCTTCTCTGCCAGTTTTCACATCCTCTGCTGCTCTCTTTAAGGATGTGATAAGGATATTAACATCAGCACTATGGACTTCACATTCAACAAAAATGTCAAGATCATCATCAGAGTTCTTGGGCTTTTTGGCTCTCCTGGTTTCGAAGTGATGGATCTGAGTTTCAAACATCTGCAAGAGTCAGATGTTGATATGATGAGGCTTGTCAAAAGACTGAAAAGCCAAATAAATCTAGAAGCACTTATACAATATCTTTAAAAGGTGACTAAAAGAGGTATTAACAAGAAGTACAGGTTAAGCAATGAAGCCTAGTAATGCCCAGTTTAGAAGGAGCTAAAATACATGCAGGACTAAGCAGTAAACACAGTAGAATTGCGTAGAGAGAGATGGAGATGAAAGATGAGATACTATTGATTGTGGCATTTCATCTGTGTAGAAATAGCAAATGAGTGACTGGGTAACTCTTGAGAGCATGGCAAAATGAAAGCAGATCTATTGATGTATAATAACACCATAATCATTAAATAATTGCAAACAATTAAAAACAAGTAACAAATACAATACTTTTCTTTTGAGATATAAATTTTCACAGATGAGAGCGAGCACCTGGTAGGGGTACTTCATGTGCCCAGAATATATAATGCCTTTATGGTTTACAGCTCTTGTCTTCTCTATATCTCCTGCCAAATATGCAGGAAAAATCACTGGCTTCTAAAAACACCACAGTCTGAGTACTTGAAATGCTGGCCTGTTTTTTAGTCATGGCTGGCCACCACAATTGCTAGAAACAGACAATAGACTGGTATCTGCTATGAACAGTTCTTGCATAAAATTATGATTCTTCTAAATGATTGTGTCTAGCTGCTTCCTCCTTCCAAAGCATTATCCTCCATCTAGAGAGGCCAGTCAAGCTCTCTAAGCCTCTGAAGCACAACAGGGAGAAGAAGGAAAGAAGAAAGCAGGCTGAGGCATAACTCGGGGGCACAGGCAAGCAGAAGGAGAGCAGTAAAAGAGGGGGAGATGCAGAGTAGGAGACGTGAAGGCAATAGGGGCAGAAGAGGTGGGTCAGTGGAGAAAGGGAATGGAAGGTGAGTGGTAAGGTCTGTACCTCAAAGACTTTGGCTGCCCTGGAGAGCTCAGTCTTCCTCACGTTGCAGAGGGTGAGGGTCAGGATGAGAGTGGCTCCACCATCCTCCTTGCTGGAGTCAAGGCTGCCTTGCCTGTTTAAGGATTGTATGCTGCGCATCACCTTCTCCTTGCTGGCCTCTTCTCCTTGGCCTGAGATCACCCCAAAGTCAGTCTTCATTGGGAGCCAGAGCAGAAGATTGCAACTGCAAGATGTTCAGTGAAAACTTCCTGAGGATGTGTGTACTTTTACCAGCGTAATGGCTGGGGATTGTGATGGGACTGAAGATGCAGTGGGACTATGTGGGTGGTGAGACCAGAGCTGCCAGATGGCAGTGATGCAAGCTGGTTCCTACTGTGTTGGATGTAGAACCATTTATGTCAGCCATGCCAGACACATCAAGGGAAACCGCCTGCGTAGGATCTGCGTAAGAGCCCAAGATAACCCCCCTCTTCTGGATAACTTCAAAGCAGGGCCCTCCCGCTCTGTTTGAAGGTGTCTGCAAGCCATTCACCTCCGGAAATGGGCTCCTTTGAGGAGAGGCAATTAGCCTGAGTACCATTTACATCTCCCAATCTGGATTGACCTGCACCATTTCTCAGATAGCATTTCCTTCCCATTCTCTCTTATCTCAATGGGTACCCATCTGCATTGGCCATGCCCCCAGAGAATCAAACAGGCTCTTGCTCCACTTCTTAGCCCAATCCAGGCAGTGTCCCCTTAGCACTGACACAATTGTGAGAGTGCCAGAAAGATCTATCTGAGTCAAAATCAAAACTCATTGCCTACTTCTGAGCTCTTCCTGCCCACAGGCTTACCTGTCCTTCTCTAGCCCCACATAGGCTGAGTACAGCCTCCCCATTAAGTTCCCCTTAGCTGGCTCCCCAAGTTATAGCGTGCCCCTGTGAAAGTCATCTTGTAGACTCAAAAGGAAGCCCAGCCACTCTTTTGTCCTCTCTTCACAGATGGAGCCATTTTCTGTGTGATCCTTAGCTGATCCTGGATGGGTCTCACACCTCAGTGATGAATTTCTCTTAGCTCCTCCCTGGCCTGGGAAGTTAAATATGACCCGGAGACCATGGCCACACTGCATTTCTCCTTAGCCTGTGAGGCCAGGGAAGGCCTCAGTTCTCCTAGCTATTCCCTGGCCAAGACAGACAAATCCAGGGCAAATTTCAGAGCACCATGCCTGGAAGGCAGATCTCAGCATCCTGAGGAACATCCATCCACCCAGACCTGGAGTACTGTGGGCTCTGCAGGGTGGATGAGTGCCAGCCTGGGAAGCGGGGTCCCTGCAGCTGTGCACAGCCAAGCCTGGGTGCCGCAGGGTCTGGCACTGCCCACAGGCCAGGCAGGGCTGGCCACTGGCTGTGATCCTGAACCCAGCCAGGCTTCAGGATCTGGCAACTTTGTCTGCTATGGGCTACCCCCCAACCCTACACCCCTGGCCCTGCTTAGGTCCCAAGGAGGCATGTCAGAGAGGTCTATGCAGAGCCCAAGGGAGCACCGGGCTTAACTTCACCTGTAAACTGAATAGGATAGGGAAGGTGGGGAGAAGAAAGTAGGCTTTGAGGGGGGAAAAATGCTGTTCCCACACCCATGTTACCATAGCAGAGGTGGCAAGGCTGGGCATGAAGGAGCAGAGACAAGCCTGACTGTCTGAGTCCAGACTGGGCCTTCCTCATGGAAAGTGGATTCATGCATCCCCACATTCAGGTCACAGGCATGGCACAAACAAGTGGCACAAGCTCTGTTTTTCCAGCCTATTCCCTCCTGAGTCTTTGCACTGTAGGTGAAAGCCATAGGTCTTGAGATGTACATCTATGGCACTGGTCACAAGTATTAAGAGGGCAGAACCATTAGGCTCTTACGGTTGTCTTAACAACCTAGTGTCAGAGTCCCATATCTCCATACTTGTACAACAAGAAGCAGAATGGTCCTGTGTATATATATGAGTTGAGGTTTCTCAGTAGACCCAGACTGGAGTCATGAGCCGCCTTTGACAAAGCACAATAAACAAAGCTTGCAGTGCAGCTTTGTAGCCCATTGCAGATCCAGCACAGAGAGATGTGGCTCCCAGGTGATAACATGTCCTTTCCCAGCCAGTGGATGCTCTACTGCCACCTTGGATCCACACTTGGGACAGGCCCAGGATGGCTCCATACATGGTTTCATTGGGTAAGTCAGCTTTCCTAGGACATCCCATTGTGAGAGTGTTGGTTTCAGCACTTTTGGGGAGCTCTAGGAGTACAGTAGGAGAGGTTTCAGGCTGAATGTTGCAGTTTTAAGGGCTATGCAAGGACAGAAACACTGTGTGTCCCACAGGGACAGGCAGCTTCTCCTTGCAGAAAGTAGGTCTCTCCAACCCCAAAACCCAGTAGGCTTACTCTCTCCTGTGCCCTGAGAGGGAGGCCATGGCTGATCACCACAGACAAGCTGCCCATGTTTGAACTGTTCCCATTGTGAATATCTCTACCATGTATGATCACAATGCTATTCATATGAGTTGGAAGTGGCATTAATATTTCTTTCTATTTAATTTAAATGGTTACATTACAACATTAAAAAAGTTTTCTCTGCCAATTGCCAGCATGGTTTGAAGCAGCAAAGAGACAGGCTTTAAAAGAATGAACTCCTGTGAGCTCTTCCTGTGCTTAAGCCCTCTTTCAAGATTTTCTACATCCTTTGTGGAATAAAACATCCCTACTGCAAGGCTGCTGTCAGATTTGGGCATCTTAAGATGCCCAGAGGAGACCACATCCCTATGTAACTTCATGCTGATGACTTCCTGCCTCCAACACCATCACTGGCCTTGGCCAAGGTCACTGTAAAGGAAGAGGGCCTGATGAGAGGGCTTCTTTGGTCTCTTGAAACAAAGCTTGGAGATGAGGACTTTAAGAAATGTGAGCATGTTAGGACAGAACTGAGGAAGTTTACCTAAAAGGTAAGCTTGGGATAGGTGTAGCATAAAAAGATGTCCAGAGTATGCAAAGGTAAAGGAATCAATATGTTGCTGTATATTTCTAGGTAATTACACACATCAAGGGACTTTTTTTCAAATCTCAGCTTCCTGTTCTTCTCAGCTTCATGATCTTGTCAGGATGAGTGAAACTCAGTCACTGCAGGTTAGCCTTCTTTTAATTGGAGCCCACCTCAGAGAGTCTTTCCCCCTTCCCTGTGTATTTACTTCTGATCAACTCGTGTGTTTAACTTACATATAAGCTTTATATTGTCCAGATAAATCAAAGAGCATTTTGCTACACAGTTTTAATTTTGTTTAGCGTGAAAGTAAGAAGTGGCCCATAAAGAAGTATCACTTTAAATGAAATTTACTTTGTATTATTTAAAGCACATTAAAGCTGTTATTTTTCTTCAAGAAAATCTATTCTCAGTATACGTCCTCTACTTTTTAAATACTGAGCATTTAATAACTTTTTCTCATCTCTGAGTCTTGCTGAACAGCTATGTGATGATGCTTTGCCTGAGCTATTGTTCATTTACACCTGCATTAATGGACACAGAATCAGACTTGTGTCATCAATGTGCTTTAACCATTCCACCTGCACATAAAAGACAATTATGAATCCTGGGTTCTTAATATTTCTATAGATTTACCACTGCTGTCATGCATAACAGAAATCAAAAGCAGAGGAGCTTGGAAAGCTGCCTGCAGATTAGTTTGAAAGATTTCACCCTTGGGATGAAATTGTCTTTTTTGGTACAGAGTTACCTTATGGGTCCCATTATATGAAGAGAGAAAAATATGGGTTATTTTCACACTGAAAATACATGCCAAGAAGAACTGAAAGATCTACACAGACCTTGTCATGAGAAAAAAAAAAAAAAAAAAAAAAAAAAAAAAAAAAAGATACAGAGATAAAAAAGCTTACTTCAAAGCACCAAAATGATTCCATTTTGCATAAGTGTACTTCTACAGAAAAGGTTTCCAGCTGGTATCTGTAGATTAATGTTATTAGCCACCATAAATATAAAGGAAACATCTGTACTTTCTGTCTTCCTAGAGGATGATGCTTATACTGAAGCTCCACTGATTTTCAATCTATAAATACAAGAGTAGTACAATAGTAGGTACTGAACTTAAGAATTTTCAAATCCCCCTTCATCTTTGGATCTTCTAACAGAAATATGACTCTTGAATCATGTTGGTATCATAATGCAGTACTGTTTCAAGCTGGAAATACTGTTCTGCATTGGTTTGGTCGATTCAGTTCCAATATACAAGTGCTGATCTCCTTTCTTCAACTGGGGAGCTACAGGGAGGTGGACATGTCCAAGCGAGCATTTAGCTGTCTTGAGTGAAAGTTATTGGAAAAAATACAGAAATAGGCTTCTGAACATCAAAGCTCTTATATCTCTATGGCTCATCTGGGTTAAACTAGAAACACCCTTGTTTCCATTTTCTGCCTCAGTCAAGCTATACTCCAGGCAGAACAAAAGTACTTTAACAAAAGAAGGATATTAAAGCTGAGGTGGGGGAAGGGAGGAGACTCAAAAAAAAAAAAAAAAAAAAAAAAAAAAAAAAAAAGATTGAAAATTTGTCTCAAATTATTCTGTCTGTGAATCTGAATGCATTCCCATAATACATGTCTCCTATAGTGTTGGTGGGGACTTTAGCCACAGATATGGTGAATTAGGATTCGGAAGGCTCTAGTATCTTCAGCTGCATTAAAAGACACAATTCTCCTTCATTTCCAACAGGAATGGTATTGTTATCCACCTGGATTATGAGCCCAAAAAGTTTGGAGATACCTTGCAGCAGTGCTGAATAAAGCACCCACTCTCAGAGGACACATACTATACAAGGTAACCTTCACACCTCAGCTTTCCTCAGTGAGTAGCTGAATAAGTCAATTTAGACAGCTCTCCCCTTTCTGTCAGCTTGTTGAATCAGCTCTAAGACAACGATGTTACACAATATTACAGCCATCACAGCTCTAAGATTGGGCTAATAAGGCCTTGATGACATGTTAAACTTCTGCATGTTTTCTTACTTGCACAGAGTATTGGCAAAGTGACCTAGCATCCAACAGCAAAAAGCAACACAGATGTGTCTTTAGGTAACTCTTCTCTGAAAAGGCCTTTTTGTGGGTACTGTACTGAGGCATGTGTACTGGGTCTGGCATGTGTACCCCATGATCTGGATAAGCAGTCTCAGTGCCTTGCTTAGGGACTCCATTCTGCAAATCAATGACAGAACACAGCATAAAATATTCTTGACCTGCACAAATCTTTTTGGGATTAATCATTGTGCAAATACTGTATATTTGTGTGTGGCAAAAGATCTTTGTTAAGGAAGCTGCAGCATATTTGCTGTCTTTTCTACTAGCATCTGTGCTTTTGATCAATGGCAACATCACACTTTTAGAAAAAAAAAATATTTCACAATAGAGGTGTTCATGTGTAAAAGCAGTACAGTTTTACCAAGGGAAGGTCATACTCTACAGGACCAAACAGCGTGTGTATATTCCCTGAAACATGTAGAGTTTAGGATTTCGTGGGGAATATGCACAGATGTGAGGGACTGAGGGAAAAATGAATGTGAGAGAAAAAAGGTGGATTAGTCTGTGTTGGATATTACCATCCAGTCACTGTGCCAAGTGTGATAATGCAACCCCATGTCTGCAGCAGATTGTAGTTCTGCATGGTAGAGATCTCCTCCTTCTGCCAACCTTTCGCACAAGAGATACAGAGGGTTTCCATAGATTCCCAGAACTAAGTTGATGTTTATGCTTTAGTCAGAAGAAAAAAATGGATTAGCGTCTGAAGGCCAAAAGAGGCAAAGGTCACCTGCAAGTGTCTCTTTTTCCTTTGAAGACAGGATGAAGGAGTTGGGGCTTTTCAGCCTGGAGAAGTCTCTGGGGAGACCTCACAGCAGCCTTCCAGTGCCTAAAGGGGGCCTGCAGGAAAGCTGAGGATGGACTCTTTGTCAGGGAGTGTAGTGATAGGACAGGATGTAATGGCTTTATACTGAAAGAGGGTAGGTTTTGATTAGATATAAAGAACTTCTTAACTACGAGCATGGTGAGGCACTGGAACAGGTTGCCCAGAGAAGCTGTGGATGCTCCATCCCTGGAAGTGTTCAAGGACAGGTTGGGTGAGAGTTTGAGCAACCTTGTCTAGTGGGAGGTGTCCCTGTCCATGGCAGGGGGATTGGAAATAGATGGTCTTTAAGGTCCATTCCAACCCAAACCATTCTCTGATTCTTTTTCTGATAATCTGTGATAATTAAGATATATGACATAAGCATTCATGCAGTACACAGGAAGGTAATAGACTGACACTAAGTGAAGACTGTTATTTGCATATGGCAGCTTCTAGACTCTAACTGATGATTAGTACGAGTTATAGACAATCTTCATTTTATCTTCTGAAGAGCATTGCAAAGGATCCCCATCTCACCTGCAAAGGAAATAACCACAGTAATTAATCCTACAGTTATCCCGTTTCTAAAACCCCTGTATATATTTACCATTTATATTCATTCCCTGAAAAAAAAATAATAAATAGTTGAGCTAATAAGTGCTGGATTGGACACATTTACGAGGGTCATAATGAAGTACAGGTTTTAAAGTCAGTCCTTCACCTTCATCAGCCATACAAGGTTGGCTTGCAGGAATAAGAATGCTGGCTCTTAGCAGGCCAGTCAATATTAAAAATATTTCACATCAGGGAAAAAGCTAGAGTGACAAAAGAAAATATGACTAAGCCAATCTTTCCCTTTACTTCCTTGCTGAAAACAACTAGAGCCTGAGGTCAGAATCCATCACCAGGCCCTCTGGCCTTTCCTAGCACCTCCAGTAAAACTGGATATTTCATATGTAACAACCTATAGTCAAGTGGAAGTGCTGTTTGGAGGTTAGCTAGAATTAGGAAGGAATTTTTGCACCATAAAGGAGATGTCTGATGACTGAACTTGGTCAAGCTCAAAGCACAAAAGGCGACCAGACAAAATCTGCTTTGTGGTTACTATTTCTGATTCAAGCTCTGATGAATTCAAGCTAACAAATGTGTAGTTCCTTACTGTTGATGGTGTCAGCTAAATTCTTCAGTTGCTTTGCATTGTCCAGGACTTCGATTCTCTGGGTGTAGGGATTGTATCGAACAGAGAAAGGACGAGGGATCGTCTGAGCAAATTTCCTGAGGGAAAAATACAAAAACAGATGCAAACCTGAAAAGCTCCTATTTTCAGTAACTTTCTTTTCTTGGTTGGTATGTGCATTTGTTGGTGAGGGTAATAAGAAAATCTGTGAAAGGAAATAACTGAAATTCCTGCTGAGTGAGCTGAGACCTACAGCATTCTGTAACATGCTTGAATGTTCATTTATCCTTACCACCTTTATTTTTTCCAAGCAGGCCTAATTATGCTATTGGCGTGTCAACACTGCTCCTGATATAGTCCAACTATGCAGCTATCAGGATATGCCAAACTTTAAAACTTCATTTTCCTTTCAGTAATGCAAAAGATAGGAATCCTGATCCATGTTCGCAGTTTCTGAGAAAGCGAGGTCCAGTATCTATGCCATCCAGGCATATCATGGAGCCAGCAAACTTAATTTCTGGCATTGTTAGTAGAGGCACCCAGGTCATTGCAAATATAGGAGACAGTCAGTGGAGTGAAGATGAAGTCTTGCCACTCCTTATTCACAGTTGCAAAATAGTTAATTCCATGGCAAAGGCAGTAAGAATTCAGTATCTTGGGAAAATATTAATTTGCATAACCACAGAACTGTAGAAAGGAAGACTCTGAGTGGTCAGAGCTATTGTTCCAGACTCCTTGCAGACCCCAGCAGGATACTGGCTTATATATCTGCTTCAGATTACTGAAGTTATTGCTGAAAGAGGAAGGAAAGCATGCAGGAATTGATTATGGAACCCCACTTATACAGACTGTGACTCGTCATGTTAAATCCCATAGGCCTAGAACAGTGGAATACGCTGGATGCCACCTCCACATTGCTCCTTCAATTTACCCCTAATTACTATCAGCTAAAACTCATTTCAGACAGATTTCAGTGTGAGCAGGACACAAGGTGTGACAGTAAAAAAAAAAAAAAAAAAAAAATTAGGGTGGCTATGATGAAAGTTTTTCTAAGTGTTTTCTGGTGTTTTTCTAAGGGAACAGATCCCCTTTAGACGTCAGTCTTCCTAAATCTCAGCTGAATGTAATATTCTTATTAGGAGATGAATATCTCAATATGAAATTTCCAGGTCAGCCTCAGAAGAATTTTTCAGGGAGGTTTTCTGTTAGACACACACACAAATGTGCACCCAGGCATAACCCACCAACACAGGCATTGGACCAACCTGTTCACCTCTCTCAGTTTAACCAGTTCTCCAATTTGATCTTTGAAACAAATAAAAGAAGCCCCAAGATCCTTTTTATAAAGCAATGCAACATCTTACTTTTTTTTAAAGGAGCTTGCTTATCAGTTCTTATCAGTTCATTTCAGTGAGAAGAAGTACACAGAGAAGATAGAAAATGTGTGCAGGATATTAATAGCATAAACCAGAAGAGAAAGCTATCTTTCTCAAGTATTGCCCCAGAGCAAATGGTAGGAGTAGAGGCTGTAGGTTTTCACTGACTGAGGAAAAAGCAGGGGAGGTAGCTAGGAAGACCTAGAAGCTGAGTAGCCTAGGGCAGCAAAATATTTTGGATCTTGGTATGTGTTCATCTGTGTGAGAGAGAGAAAGAAAGAAAAGATGGCAGGTCTGAGGCAAGTCCCTGTATGGCATCTCATGTGAAAGATTTGTAGAGTGTGAACAAGGCTAACCCCCAGTGGCTTGGCTAACATCCAGAAAGAATGTCGTTGTTGTTGTTTTTTTAAAAAAAAATAGAAATATTGCTGTGAGGTGGAACCCAAACTGAACCACAAATGCAGTCTGAGCCAGTCCTGTTTCAGGAACCAGAAATGAACCTGGGCCATTACTTCAAAGTCTTGTTGAACTGGAACTGAATTTGTGTTTGAGTCACAGATGGCTGAAACATTTACTGTGTAGCCCTGTAGGCTCATAAACACGCTGCTGGTAACAAGCTGGAGGCTCTGTATTAAGCTAACAACAGAGGTCTCAGGATGAAGGTTATTAGGCTTGCTTGGACATTTGTTTAGCTGTAATAGCAATTGTTTAATGATCATGTAGCTATTACCTAATTTGTTTTAGTTTAGCTCAATTCTGAATAATTGTGTGCTATAATGCCTACTGTTAATAATTTCCGTATAGGCAGGAATACCACGTAGTCATGCTGTACAGAGTGAACTAAGTCTGGCCCTAAAGTAATAATGGAACATAAAGAGCTACTGGCATGGGCTGATAACAGGCCTTAAAAGCATGAGCATAGGATGATGCTGTGGTCCCTGGGCTATCAGGCTATTAGCAACTCTCCAACTCCCCACTGGTCAGTTACTCATAGTAATTTAGGAGCTGAGAAAAAAAAAATAAAGACCTAAAATAATATTTAACATACATTTGTAAAGTCAGAACTAAAACGTATTTTCAGAACAATGTAGAAAAAGTAAGCTATAAAGAATGTTAGAGAACATAAAAATGGCCCTGAGCACACCTTGGACTCAGGAGGAAGAAACAAAGCATCAAGAACATCAACACCTTCCCCCTCCTCACAAAAGAGAGAAAGAAACTCTATTCATTAGTATCACAGCTCTGCCCTGAAGACCTCAACAGATGCTGATTACTTGACAGCTCCACCCACCTCCACCAAACTGAAACCATTGACTTTAGGACACAAAAGAAAGTGTAAGGGTGGGCATAATTTCAGTATAAAAGGAGACTATACTAGGAGATTATTTTTTATAACAAACTTTAACTATAGCAATGTTAAAAGGACTTGTTCTCCATTAATTAGCTACCTTTGAACCTATGTGTTACTATCAGTGCAATTGGACTTATAAGGCTTTTTTTGGATGTATTTTGGTTATACTGATGAAACTCAATTAGGATAAGCAGAAATTCTTGGCTTCATATAAACGGCATGTTCCCCTCATTCCCCATAACAAAATTTTTAGTGTAACAACTGCTAAGTCTCTTTGAGCACTGAAGAACTTATTATAAAGCCTCTCAGGACAATACCTGTCAACCCAATACCTGTTATGGCAATGAGTTCCATTGTGTTTGCAGAGGTCGAGAAATTGTATCATATATGGAATGACTGGATTACCTTAGCTTTTCTTTTGCATCTTTAAAACTTTCAGCAACAAAGTAGACAGGCTGGAACTCAGTAACAGGGTACTTCTGCACAGCAGTCTTCTCCAGGACAAGAGGCTGAATCTCAGGTTTACTTGATAAACAGTACTATGAGGAAAAGGGTAAGAGATTTGTTTCAGTTTAAAAGTGCTCTAATTTGCTGTGAAAGAAAGATAGAGCTACTGAATACCACCCAGTTTCTCAGAGGGAAGACTTGCTGCTGTGGAATACCAATGACACAGTGACTTACTAGGAAAGAAGCAGCTATGAGCCCTTTGTCTATAAATACACTGACACATCTATTAGGTAGAGCACTTCATTGAACTATGACATTATATGCTACTTGTGTGCACAAAGTATGAAGGAAAATAAGGGTATGAACATATCTGGAAGAGAAATTTGACCGATTATAAAAGCCCAGGTATGAACAATGTCTCGTCTTCGAAATGTTTTATAGAACACACCTGTAGCTCCCCAAATGAAGACAGCAGCCCTGCACCATACGCCTTTAGTGAATCGCCTTCCTTACATAGTCCAAACTCCACTGTAAACCAATAAACCTAGAAAGAAATTTAGAGAGAAGCATATGATTCCTTGATCAAAATGGGCAGGGACACATCATTGATTTGAATGCATTTAGAATTTGCATTTCTATTTAAAATATTGCAGTGTGTCAAATATCAACTGAATAAATACAATAAACATCTTCACAGACTGAAATTATTTTCCTGGAAGGGCCACAGTACAAATTCAGGTTCCTGACAAATGCAGTTGTGTTTTACTGTGCTTACATATGTCAGCAGAGAAGAGATGACGAAACTATAGCAATAAAATTTCATTTTGTCTGGCCAACTCAGTTGAAGTTTGAACCTTTGATGATAGAAGTTTGTTTCCTGTTTTACACAGAGGGCATCTAGCTGCAGCAGCACAGAGGGAATGGGCTGTTAGTGCAATAGGAGACATTAGTGTGTGGCATAGCTTGACTTTTTGGTCCACTACTATGTGTTTGAAGAATATGTGCCCTGCCTCAGAAAAGCTACTTCATCTATCAGAAACAGCAAAGATGCTGCAGTACTCTGCCAGGTGAGCTGGCACTGGTGACACTAATCTCATGAATTAATGAGATCACTAGTCTCATCTAGATCATTAGATCAGTAATGTGATCTCTCTCTCTCTCCTGATTTTCATTTGGAGTCGCAGTTCTCTCAGAGCAGGATTCAGGTAAGGCATTAACTTAGCTGCCTAGCAGGGCAGAAGAAAAGGAACACTAGCAAGTAGAACAGCTATGGAAGCTGTCTCCCGAAATTCACTGGGGGCATGTAGTAACATGTAATCTCCTCTTGCCCAATATGTTTGTGCTGGAGGAAGTCTTGTCTGGCCCTCTGTGTTTAATCACAGCTGTCACTTCGAATAAGTGGTGCCAAAATTATTTTTCTTTAATGTAACTGTTCAGGGTGGGGTTTTCCAATTATGGACTTCACTCTGTTCCCATTCAACTCTATGGGAGTTCTATCAGTGACTTCAGTGGCAGCAGAATTAAACAACATGGGGTGCTTTGGAAAATTGGGCCCTCATTTATTAAATTACCGTAGCAAGTTTCTCGATGAAATCATCTGGAGCTCCCAGAGATGCCAGTCCAATTTCCTGTAACAATAAACCATTATTCTTCAAGCCATTTATTGCAAACATTCTTCCTGTCTTGTCTTATGTAATTTCTCACATTTTAAATGTTACCATCACTTACTACCACACACAAATGTTTACAGGACATGTTCCTATCATGCAACATCAATTTTAAACCAGAAATATCTCCAGAAATGAACAAAAGAGTCCTGTCTAAATGTCATTTACAAGGCATAGCTCTTTGTGCTTGGTACAAAAGCCATTGAAGTCAAATAAAATTCTCCTCTTGCTTTGACAGACTTTTGATCAAGCCCACAATGCACACCCAAGAGAATGATACAGTCAAAAGGAGATAGATCAATCACTTCCATACAGTTTAAATATTTATTTTTGCTTTGATGGGTCGGAATTGCAGGAGGTTTCTTGCAGCCTTGAAAGATGTGTGTGTGTGGTGTTTTTTTTTTTTTTTTTTTCCTGAATGACAGGGCATGATTTGAAAGAGCTCATTCATATCTTGGGAGGTAATAGAAACTTTCCCAGGAGGCATGCTATAGCTGGATTCAGAAGACAGCTACATGAGACTGTATATAACCAAGTACCTTTCTCGCTTTGATCCAGTGAGGACTGCACAATGTAAATCAGAGCCCTCACTCCCAGTACCCTTTCCCAAACCAAAAGCGTTAGTGCAGCTATTGTCAAATATGTCAAATCCCAATAAGCCAAAGTGCATTATGAAGGAATCCCTTGTCCTGGGGAAGTGCAGAGCCTGAGGTCAATGCTGAGTGCTAATAGCTACAGCAGGTTAACTTCTGTCTTGTGAGCAGATTGTTACTTAAAGGCTATGTCCCTTTCTTTCCCTTCTTCCATATTTCCATCTTTCTGTCCTTCTTGAACTTCCATCCTTCCATCCTCAATCCTTCTTTCTGTCTTTATTTATGTCTCTCTTTGTCTTTCTCCTCTTTAATTCTTTCTTCCTGTCTGTCTGTCTGTCTGTCAGTCTGTCTGTCTACCTGTCTGTCTGTCTATCTGTCTATCTGTCTGTCTTTTCTTGTTTTCTGGTAAGATGCAGCCTAAATTTACTCCTTTCCTGAAGTTTGGCTTCTTTTCCAGAGGCATTAACACTAGCAAAGAGAAGGCTCTTCTCCAGCCTTCTCACACATTTGCAAATAGGACAGTTCTTCACTTGAAATCCTCTGTGATAGACTCTGTGGCTTCAACAGAAAAATAAATAAATAAATAAATAAATAAATAAATAAATAAATAAATAAATAATCTTCACTTTCCCTAACGTTTGGGCTACAAGATGGAGCAATAACTCATTTGAATCACGAGCCATTTAACTTTCCCCAGAAGGATCAACATCTACAAAGAAGGTTTTAGATGAATTCTTCGCAAAGGATTTGCCTGTAAAAAACAACCCACACAAGACAAACATTGGCGTATGGGTACATAAGTTCAAGCATGTGACTTGTGTCTAGATTTCAAGCAGTAAATAAATCCTGATTCACAGTCTGCGTGACATCAGCTGTTGTCAGAAAAGCAGCAATGCTCTCCCCTACGTTCTGGTTTGTTTCTTCACTACTCTTATGAAGCTACCAACTGCGAACATTCATCAGTTCAGTAGAATAGAATCATAGAATAATTAAGGTTGGAAAAGACCTCCAAGATCATCTGGTCCAACCATCCTACTACTACCAATGTCACCCACTAAATCATGTCCCTAAGCACCACATCCAACCTTTCCTTGAACACCCCCAGGGACAGTGACACTACCACTTCCCTGGGTAACCCGTTCCAATGCCTAACTACTCTTCTGAGAAGAAATGTCTCCTAATTTCCAACCTAAACCTCCCCTGGTGCAACTTGAGGCCAATCCCTCTAGTCCTATCACTAGTTACCTGTGAGAAGAGGCCAACCCCCAGCTCCACACACCTTTCTTTCAGGTAGCTGTAGAAATCCATAAGATCTGCCCTGAGCCTCCTCTTCTCCAGACTAAACAACCCCAGTTCCCTCAGCCGCTCCTCACAGAACTTGTGTTCCAGGCCCTTCACCAGCTCCATAGCCCTTCTCTGGATGTGCTCCAGGGCCTTGATGTCCTTCTTGTACTAAGGGGCCCAAAACTTAACACAGTACTTGAGGTGTGGCCTAACCAGAGCCAAGTACAGGGGGACAATCACCTTCCTGGTCCTACTGGCTGCACTATTCCTGATACAAACCAGGATGCTGTTGGCCTTCTTGGCCACCTGGGCACACTGCTGGCTCATGTTCAGGGGAGCATTGACCAACACCCCCAGGTCCTTTTCCTCTGCACAGCCTTCCAGCCTCTCTGCCCCAAGCCTGTAGTGCTACGTAGGGTTGTTGTGGCCAAAGTGCAGGACCCGGCACCTAGCCATGTTGAATCTCATCCCATTGGCCTCAGCCCATCAATCCATCCTGATCAGGTCCCTCTGCAGGGCCTTCCTACCCTCCGGCAGATCAACACTTCCCCCCAGCTTGGTGTCATCTGCCAATTTATTGAGGGTGCACTCAATTCCCTCATCCAAATCAACAATAAAGATATTAAAGACGATGGACCCAATACCGACCCATGGGGAACACCAATGGTGACTGGTCGCCAGCTGGATTTAACTCCATTCATCACCACTCTCGAATACCTATCCATGACAATCTCAGATGACCAAACAGAAAGGAAAATAGTTTATACCACTTGTTATTTGGAATAGGAGTCTCAGTTGACCTCAGTCACTCTTAAAAAATAAGCTTAAAGATGAATTTCCTGCCACACCATCCCATCCCTCATAGCTCTTAGTTCATCCTCTGAATTGCCTCAGCTCTGGTGTGTTCAGTTATAACAATAGCATAATTGCTGAATAACTTACCTGGGAAAACTGAGCAAAACTGGGATCAGCAAAAAGAGGCACATGTCCTAGCAGCTCATGGCAAATATCACTGCAGAAAAACAAGACATCTGAATAACTTTAATTTAGGCAAAGTCCAGCCCTAGAGTCCACGTATAGTCAGGAGTGCAGGGCATGCACTCCTATCAGCAAATAATGCTCAGGGCTCATGGGCAAACATTTTTGCTCTAACTTGACTCTTGTGAGGTCAAGGTTTGCACTCTCAAGACTTTTTAGTGGTTTTATCCTCACAGATGCCTCAGAAGAAGGATGGTGTATTATTTGTTTTCCTTTTGGAAGAAAACTGTCCTTTCAACTGTTCACTTCCCCAGCTCACAGAAGACCAGGAAGATATCATCCCACCAAAGGAAACATGCTTTTCAATCTCAAGGGCAGGAAATAGCTCTAAATGTAGCTCAAGCAACTAAGACAACTCACCATAGTGTCAACATGCACCTCAGGAACTCAACCTGAGCCCCTGTTCAGGCCCAGAGCCTCACACTAAGATAGGAACTCACTCTTCTTTATGTGGGATTCCTTTCACTACAAGTTGAAGTTGGCAGCTGAACAGGTGTGTTTGGGGAAGAGCTCACCTAGGGACTGCTAGAGTTTTCAAAGACCCAGAAGCAGTTTAGTGAGACAGAAAGGCAAGAGGGATGAGATGCTCCCAGGAAGGCAAGGTCTGTGGAAGACTTCTATAGGGCAAATACTTGAAGAGCAGATATTCAAAGAGATGCGTGCCCAGGAGAACAGCCCAGTCAACAAGAATTAAACTGGGGATTTGAGAGGCAAGGGACTCAGAGGGAAAGATGTAAGCCACATTGTGAAAGATGTCATTCACTGGACCCTTCTGGAGACAGAGCAAGACTTGCAGTCACTGTATAACAGCAGGGGCTGTGGTAAGGCTTTCCACTCTGCAGTCAGTCCCTATTTGCCTGGGCATTTTGTGAGGAGATGAGAGCAAGGCAGATTTCTGTGTGGCTTTGTGCAGGATGGGAATAGGGTGAAGAGACACAAGCAGAAAAAAAACAGAAGAATAATGAGTGGGAAAATGGAGGGGAAAGGGAGGCTGTGGAAAGAAGTAGAGAGAAAATAAATATTATGGATGGGAAGGAAGAATTGCAATAATATAAAGAAGAGGAAAAAGATTTTTTTTAATAGCAAGTGAAAAAGGGCATGGACAGACAGAAATATTACAATATAAAACTGAAAAAGAGGAGGGGTCACTGATCTGGGCTTCCTCTATCTTGCTTCCAGAAGCTTGCTTGCAAAATGTTGAGTCATTCTTGCATTAGATTTCACACCACTGCTTTGGGTGTTAACAGATAAGTTAAATGCTTTTGTATGCTGCTCTCCCGCCTCCCAGCCACCACACAAGCATGTCTTCAGTTAGTAGAACTGTCTGATCAATCCCAGAAGAACTTGCAGAAGAGGATACAGCTTACTAAAAAGACTAGAAATCTTCCAAAAACCTTTTCAGAAGAGAGCAGTTGCTTGTCTGCTTTCCATTAACTGTTCCCAGGAGTGCTCTGGAGTCCCACATGGTTATTATCGGTTGGCCTGATCTTATTGCTAGTCTGCTATGACTTTATGTACTTTCTGTGCCAAAGTACTTACGGCTCTGGTGTGTACATAGGTTTGGACGCATGGCGAATATACTGTGTAGAATGAAATACTCGGAATGCCAACCCAGCCAAGAAATCCCGAGAGGAGAGCAAGCCTGCAACAGGACGCAGGCGAAATCCAGTGCAGGCTGAAGAGACAGAAAGATGGCATGTTAAAAGCACCCAGTGTACTTGATTTATCCTTATCTGAACTCCTCACAGTAGAAGAAAGTTGATAATTCCCTGAATTAAAAGAGAAAACTCTTTGCCCTCACTATGTTAAATAGAGTTTAGCTGTGAAAGAGCAGGGAATTTTCTACCCATGTGTACCATCATCATAGTACCTGACATCCATACCAATGTACTTCTGAAAGTTTTCAAGAGGGACTTAGGCACAGGCTAAAGAATGTGCCTCAGTGCTCGCAGGAAGCCTACAATTGAGCAGATAGTGCTTGTCCACCTGTGAAAACACCACCCCAACTGACAGAAGAGGCATGTTTATGTATATATATATATGTTATTTTTTTTTTCATATGCTTCAAACTTACTCTGCAAGAATTTTGAAATATCTTCAAGCTGGGGAATGTTATCCTCCCGGTAGCCACAGTACTTCTCTAGCAATGGGAACACATGGTTATGTTCATAACAAGCATGAGTTGGATAGAGACTCTTCAACTCCCTGAAGACAGTTCCCCATGTTTTCTTTTCTTCTTCTGTGTAGGTGACTCGAGGAATAGGTTGGCCACTGAAAACAAATATAGATATTCTCCATAGGAGTGACAGAGAAAGTGCCCTATGCCACCAGCATCATACTCTGGAGCTCTACATGGGCTGGTCAGGAGCTGCTGGTGCAGGAAGGGAGATGCCTTTACTCTGACATGGAGGTGCAAAAGGAGTCTTACTTGCCCCTAGGCATTGACTGAGAAGAACTCTACTGACCTCAGGTGAGATACTGGCCTTTAGCCAACCCCTTGCATTACTGTGATACAAATAAATTAGTGCTTATTTGTCTTATCAAGACATTCTTCTAAAAATATTCTCTGGCTGATGGTTTCAATTTCTTTCTATTTCTAACCATGGAACAGCTGTTGTATTTCTTGCTCTAATGCACACTATATTAATTGTCTTTGTTACAACAGGGAAACCACCAGCTCCAGAAAAGTCTGTTCCATGGCAGTCTGAGAAATTCTGAGCTGTACTTTATGCTACAACAGATGCAGACTTCAGCCAATTTGACTTTTTTTTTTTTCTTTTTTTCTTTTTTTTTTAATTGTAATGAGTAATTTTGTGTCAAATCCCACCCTCAGGCCACCATGTACTTAGCTCATGTTGAAGCTATTGAAGCTAACATGAATTAGACAATCCCAAGCTATGTGTTTTGGCCTCCTGTGAATAGTCAATTTCTTAGCAATAATGATAGGGCCATAGGTGAATCCAACAGCTTTGAAAAATCAAAGGGTTTTAAGTAACTTAATAGGGTTAACATCACTGCTGGAATAATGCCGGAGCTTTCCAAGCCCCAGAGACCCATTGTTAAACTATCGATGACACCCTACCATCTCCCACCCCCTCATTTTCCCCTTGAGCCTCAGGGCAGCTCCTCTGGAGTACCATAATTTTCTGCATCCCTGTATCAGCCCTTCTTTGATTTGTGGAGCTTTAAACATCACGTTGAATTACAAGGATTGCTTGGGGATTTTTGTTCCTATAACACTCCTAAGTAATCCTCAGCCATCTTCCAGGGCTACAGGGGAGAATTATTGGCTTAAAAACTTTTCAAATTTCAATTAAAAAATTGCAAGAATGAACAGGGCCAGAAGCTAAGGAAGGTGGACGGAAGAGGCAAGCTAAAGGCAAAGAAAGAAACAACCAAAGGCAAAGAAGAAACAACTCAGGGAAATGAGGCATTCAACAAAAATGACAGGTAAATGTACCGAGAAAAATAGCAAAGGCAGAAAGGAGCAAAGAAGGCAGAGACACAAACAGGAGGACAAAAGAAGTGCAAAAGGGATGGGGGGGGGCGGGGGGGGGAAGGAGGCACAGAATAAGATTAAATTGATAAGGAGGAGTATGAAAAAACTGACCACAGACCTACCTCACCTTTGTAGCTGACTTCACAAGCTAAGCATTTTGCTTTTTCAGATAATTCTCACAATGCCTCGTAGTTCTGGTTGTCCCTCTTTTCCTGCCCAGTTCTCTGTGCCCCTGTCCCTCCCATGCAAGAGACACTCTCTTGGCCTCTGCTCTCCTGCTGCAGACCCTGTAAGTCATCTGCAATGTGTAGCACCCAGGGCAAGAACATTACCCATTTGGTTCTCCCTGAATCAGCATCCAAAGTCACTAAATACATGTACTTTCTTTCCACAAGACCCAGAAGCCCAAATGTGGGCTTTCACACTCTGTTCATTACTCTGTTACTGAAAGACCTTATTGAAAAGTCCAAGAACTTCACAGAGGTCCAAGCCTGTGTAGCCTTCAATGTGTCTGAGGATCTGCATAACAGAGTAAATATTAAGTAGTTATATCTTGGAATATAAGGCTTTCATCTTCCTAAGCTGGTTTGCTGGTTTCAGGTTGAATACTGGAGGGGTGGGGGGGGTGGGAGCTGGGGGTTGGAAGATGTGGGTATTATTTTTGTTTTATTTCTCTAGGATTTAATGAAAGCCTACAAACTAGAGACCAGAATTTGCTATCTGTTAAGCAGGACAGGTAAATCTTCTATGGGGTACATATAAGTGCAAACTAGATCCATTCATATTTGGCCACAAAGCCTTATCCAATTTTTCCAGCCACAAAATGGGCTTCTGACTTTTTCACCTGACTTTTTTCACTTTACATCAATCAGACCAATTTTGTCTCATTTTATGAGCATTATGAGCTTTTTGGCTCAGAGACTATCTTTTCATCACAGTCCTGTGCGAAGTGGATCCCTAAATGTACAACATATGTTACCTTATCCTTTGCAATCACAATTTTTACCAGTCTCAGCAAGAATCAGGCCCAGTATTACTGATGTAAATGTGCGAGTGGCTCTGGGAGCAGAATTTTATCTCCTCCAGATTTGATCACTGAAAGCAATCAAGCAAGCCTGTTCTAAATGAATTTATCATCTCTATTCATTTATTTTTCTTGGGAAATGAGAGCCCAAATTGCTGATTGCAGCTGGGTCAGACATGATAAAAGTAGAGTATCAGGCACTGGATTAGCATCAGAACCATAAGTTATTCATTATTTTAATAGTGTATGCAGCTCCTGCTTTAATGTAAATGATAGGCACTCCTCCCCCAGTCCTGGTTTAATGGGGAAGATACCAGAAGCAGCTTTATTCAATGCTCAGGTCTTTGTAGTAGCAACTGAGTCTGCTGCTCAATTAGACAACAAAGCTGGGGAAGAGGAGTGTTGTGGGGAAAGAGGGGAGGCGATGTTCTCATCTGAACGTGTGCCTGCAACAATTTACTTTTGTTTTACTGCTATTTGGGGATAAATACATGAACAGGAAGATTTAAACACGTGCCAGAGAAAAGCCAGCAGCAGGAGGATGCTTGTGGAAAAACAGGGACTGCCAGCAGGACGAGAGCCCCAGGAGAGGGCAGGAGATATAGGCTAGCTTTCTGCCCACACAGTGAGCACTCACTGTCTGTAGTTGTAGGCAATATCTGCGAACTCCTTCCTCCGGGCCCGGTACACAGGATCTTTGAACCCCTAAAAAGAAACAGTGACAGTCAGTCCCTGTGTAAGTGCAGGTGGTGAACAGGCTTTCTCCTCTTGCTGAGCACACTCGGGCATGTCTGGCCCAAGGGAGCAGCAAGCTGCCTGGGGAGCTACAGAAGTGTAGAAGAGGTTTGGGAAGCTGACTCTATCCTGCCTGGCTCCACTACACCTCACTTGCAAAGGGCACTGCTCCTTCCCTGTCTGTGGGGCAGCTGTTCAGCTGCAGCCTCCCAGCCCTTCTCACCCTCAATCCCTTTTGTTTTGTCAGTTCCACTTGCTACGAAAAAGGGAAACACACTCCTTTACAACACAGGCAGGGTGCTACCGCAAGAGCAATGCACCATATTAACAGCCCTCAGATAAAGATGCCCTTCTGGTTTGTCATGAAACTTGTTGAAGTTGCCAGCACAGCTTGGCTGGTCTAGAGAAGCAAAGCTAAACCATGTTAGAAACACAATCATCAGCTCAGGCAGACCTTTTAGGCATATTTTCAGCACGAACAATGTTTCAAGGTGCTTGTTTTCAAACTGTTAGAAGAATGGTAAACACCTAGCTAGCCAAAAAGTCCAATTTGTGCTACAAAATCAATAATTTGGAGGGGCTTAATTACTATAGAGAATGTGTAATAGACCTTGTGGTTGGCAGTTTGACCTTTGCAGATAATTACCTGTATTACCAGGGATAAGAAATATAATCTGTAAATCTTCTGGAATAACAATTTTCCTATACCAATGTGCCATTTATTATATGTTCCTCAGGTCTAGGGGTGTCTTCACCACCTAAAGTAGAGAAATGTCCTTCCCAGATAGAAGACATTTCTGCAAGACAAATAACAACTCTGTGGGCGCTGCTGCAGTACATGAATGCACCTCAGGACTGGCACAACAGGACTGATTGGCCATGAAACACAACCAGGTACAGGAGATAGCTGAAGCACAGTGCAGATCAAAGAGTACTAGGCAAATAAAGGTAGCCAATGGCCTAAAAAAAATGCACTGTCCTGGATTAACCTGGTATTTGTGGTTAAATCCCAACACAGTCTCTTTTAATTTCTTTCTTCCTGCACCCTATGTGCTGTCTTGCCTATTTACTCCAGCAGTTGGACTTCTTTTTAAGGTAACGTGAACAAAACTGCTCACAAAATAATCCCAGGAACTAAATCAGAGATGCTTCATTCCTTTTAATATCTATATATTTCTTTCTTTTTCTTCTTTCTTCTTTTTTTTTTTTTTTTCCAAATACAGTCTTGGTCTATTCCTATATGACACACAAGGGGGCCATTGACTCAGTGTATCTCCTTTCATTCTGCCTTTCATATGACTGCACTGAATATCATGAATCATTGTATATGATACATAACACATCTTGAATTAAGCAATAGGTAGTGAATGACTAATCACCTCATCTCAATTAAACTAATAGCAGCAATTTTTGTTGCGCTGCATGTAATTTATTTATAATCATCCTATCTCAATTAAACTAATAGCAGCAATTTCTGTTGCTCTGCGTGGAACTCGGTGTGTTTTGACAAATGAAAATAAGTTGTTGCTTGCTTGGAGGAGGTGTAGAAGCAGCAAGTATTCTTGTATTTGGAAGAGCTGAAAAACCACTGAAGTATTTTTATTTTTATTTTTTTTATCAACTAGGCCAGTGAACAAAACTATCTGACACTACCATTTAAACCACAAACTTTTTGAAATGGGGACTTTTCCTTTTGTTATTTCTCACCATACAGAAATCACAACAGATTTAACAACCACATAACAATGCACTAAGCTCAATCATGTATGTGACCAACCATGGAAAAGGACTCTTCCTATCTCCAGGATATGATACGCTGCTCTTGAAGTTTTTGTTGCTAGTGATTCATAAAATGAGTCTGAAGTCACCATATCGGAGCCATGTGGGAAAACCAGAAGTGTTCCTGTGGTGGCCTTTTGCTCTGATGATGTCTGTGACTATTCAGGTCTACTAGTATTTGTTTAAATAAGCAACTTTTAAAGCAACTTTTGGTCTCGTCGACTTCATAGCAGGGATTGGGCTGATTCTGACCCTAGAAATGTGGTACCTTTCTTGTCAAAAAGCCTGAGACTTAGTCTGCTATATTTGTCTTAAAGAAGAGCACATATAAATGAGAAAAAAAAAAAAAAAAAAAAAAAAAATCCCCAAACTAGAAACATGTTAAAAACACAAAGCTCTGTTTCTTACAGGATGGTCAGCATCCAGTTCCGCTCCATAGCTTAGAATCTGATTGGCAAATCTGTCCAGCTCCTGGATACTTCTTGGGAACCACGGTACTGCAAAACAGAAAAGAAGTGGAGACTGGTATGCTTCTTTGTTACTTGGTTTGGGATCTCCTTTTGGTCTTTCCATTTCTTCATCATAAACATGTAGGGGTCTAACTTCTGACAGCATTGGCCTTTCCTTGTAGTAGGAGGCAAGAGCAAACCCTGCAAATTGTCTTGAATTTGTGGCTGTTTTGTACTGTTGGAATAATACAGAGCATCAGGAATGTCTAGCCCTTGGCACAGAGCTGGTTTGTAATGTTTATGATTTTGTGTTTATTATTCTGGTTTCTTGGCTTACCCAAACAGTATTTTTTTCCAGATTATCCTTGCTTTCACAGTAGCTAGAATCAGCCATTTCAAAGGAACAGCAAGAAATCCCACAAAAAGATGGATACAAGACTACTTGACCCCCTGAAAATCTCTTTCTAAAACTTACTTGGTGGCCTCACTTAGGCTAGGATGATGAAATAAAATGATAAATGTCAGCCTGATAACTCAGACTAGCATTGTATTACTGCATTTAAAACTTAGTTATTTCATTTGATGTTAACTAATTCCTGCACACAAACTTCATTTGTCCTTACCTTCTACAGGACACCTAGGACTTTATAGCCCCATGGCATCTCCTCTGTCTATCATTCTTCATCCTGGCTGACACCTTGCCTGTGCATTTCTAGCACAGAAACCACAACCTGTTCTTGAGTATTCTCATCACTTTTCTACGTACTGCTTCCAGTTCTGCCATACTTTTGCTGAGGAACAGGGACAACAGGCCCGTTTAAAGTTGCACCCCATGCTCAGGCCCTGTAATCATGTTCCATGTGCTCTCCGCACCATGTACAAGTAAGCTCCATGGACCATGAGGCTAATATCACCCAAAGCTCTGTTGCTTTAAGCCCAAGGTCTCTCAGAAGTCTATCAATAAAATGTTGGCAGTTCATTTAGTGATTTTCTTGCATGAACAGGGGTCATTTGCTCAGGCAGAGATAGCAAAACAGCTCAATGCTCTGTGTGGCTCTGCTCAGCTGGGAGTGCTGCCACGCAGCCATACTTCCCCATCTGATTTTGAGTTTTGTCCCGGGTGAACCTGATCCTCAGGAAAAGCTTCCCTCTGAGGATGGAGCCTCTGAGCAGTCTGCCGGCAGCTGCTACACAAGCTCCCCGCAGTGCCTCACTGACGGGCTCATCCCGGACCCCGACAGACCACCTAGGGGATAAGAGGATAACTCTGCCTCCTGGACTATTCAGACTTGCTCTTTCTGCTGCACTTCACAGCACGGAGGGCACTTGTGGTGCTGTGTTTCTGTGAGGCACCTGCACCGAGGGGCTGGAGCGGCGCGGGGAGCTAGCTCCTTGTGTGGCCACAGCTCAGCCCCACGCAGATGGCTTGCTACCCCGACCTGCTGTCCCACCTCCAGCCTGGCTCCAGCCAGCCTGGCTCTATCCAACACTTCTGCTGCGAGCCGTAAGACTCACTTCCAGCAGGCCGGGCAATGCAGGGGCCTCCTCTGGCTCTGTAGTCCTTTCCGCTGTGCCTCCCCTTCTTCCTCCCAGCAAAAGTGGGCTTTGGTTGTGCTTTGGTTGTGCTTTCAAGCTGCACAACCTTCTGCTTTGCCCTAACAGACAGACCAGCACAAGTCACTAGATGGCAGCAGCAGTCCCAGGAAAATCTTTCTCAAGTGACTGCTGGGTTTATTGCTAGCTCTCTAGTTTCCCCAGAAATGCTCTCACCTTGCTCTTAGTAACCTTCCTGCACCTCCAGCCCCTCGAGTTAAAACAGTGGTGAGGGCGATTAGAAAACGGGGTGTCTGAGTCCTAGAGAGGAGTCTAGAGACATACCTCATGAATGATAAACCCACCCAACCCTCTTGCCCCTATTTTCTGTATGCACAGCCGGGCACGGGGTTCATCTCCCAGCTCTTGCAGTGGCCTTTACATGAAGGTAGGGGAATTGCTTCACTGCTTTGTGCTTCAGACTCACCACTGTCAGGGAAGCTGACACCTACTATCATCAGTGAAGCATCCTGATAAATGTTTTGGGCACTGGAAAAAGAGCTGTCTGAGAGCCCACAACAAAGCATTTGTCAGTGTTCAAGCGAGGAACCACTATTCTCAGGGAAGCATCATGATCTGAAGGTTCCAGACTGTGCAGACAAACCAGTGGAGGCTGAGGCCTGCAATGGATTTCAGCAACGATATCTGTAGGGATTTTCTGCCCTGGGTCAAAAAGGTCTAGGTGAGCAGAGATTTAATCATTCCAGCTTCAAGAAGACATAGAATAGATGTATAAGAATGAATTAATTTCATTAAACATATTTTATTCTTAAGCTTCCCAAAGCACTTGGTGCAGAGGTTGTGATAAACTGTGGGACAGACTGATGCCCAGGCTGATGCAGTGTCAGTCTCAGGCATGGAGATGGGTGGCTTGCTTTTCCTCCACATAGGTACAGTATCTTATCTTTTAGGTGCAAAGCCTGTATAGGTACTGGACCTATTTTCAGTAGATCTCTGCCCACCTCCCAGCTGCCCCAGACACTGGTGATAGCTCAGGGAGTGCTGCTCTGAGCTCTGAGAGCTTCTCTGGGTGAAACAGTGCAAGCTGTAAAAGAATCATGAAGATGCTCTGTGCTATTTGCACCAGCATAGCTGGACTTAAGTCCTGAACCTTCTCAGCTCTTGTGGCAACAAGAATCAGAGATGCTGAGCACAGCCCTAGCCCAGCCACCAAGTCCATACAACCCTGGCAACAGGCACCAGGGTGCAAAAGAGCTACTGCATTCTCTGTGTAGCTGTGGTGTGCCGGGAGGCTGACCCAGCCCCCACAGCAACTATTGAAAAGATCAAATCAAATTATCCCCTGGCTGAATCTCTCCCATATTTTGTTTGCGACATCCTCCTCCAGCCCCGTTCGCCAGACTCGCTGTCTGTCTGCATGACCATTAATGAATTGCCAGAGCAAGCTGTTGCAACACTGGGCCACTGTGAAGGTCCGAGGAGCAAACGTGGGCTGATCAGTAATAAATATTGATTTGTCTGTAAGTGAAACGGCAGCATTTATGGGATTGTACTGGACACCCAAGTGGTGACCAAATTACCATGGGGTCAAATGCTTAGCAGAATGCTAATAAGCCATTTATATGAGGGGCAGCAAAGCAGGGGCAGTGAGGACTTCTGCAGAGCTCCTCCATTTGGACCATTGTGAGGAGGGTCAAAGACAGGTCTATGCAATTTATAGCAGTTCAAGGCCCAGGTTTAGCCCTTTTTTAAACAGTCCCAAATGCTTTGGCCAGCCTCAGGGTTTAGCAAACAAGGACCCTACAGAACGTCAGTCTCCAGTCTGTCTCAGAAATGCAATAAATTGTCTGCATTTGCCTAATGCTGCAACAGAATAATATTTAATTATTTTTTTTCATGGGCTCCAAGTGGTCTGCAGATATCTAGCTTGTTTCCAAAAAGAGCCATGAAGAGATGCACTGTGTTTTCAGAACAAATCTTTCCATCTCTACAAAAGGCTTTTGGCCCAGTGACTGCTAGACCACCTCATCCTGAGTTCTGAAATTACCTTTGGATTTATGGCATTTTGCTGGCCTGCTCACAGCTAAAATTACACTGTCAATCCAAGCCTCCTATTTGTAACTCTTCGGGTGTGTAAAAGGGAAACCAAAACTACATTTTGCTTTTGAGAGAGTAAAGACTCCAAAAAAAAAAAAAAAAAAAAGAGTGTTCAGATTAAAAAGGGGGGGGGGGGCGAGGAGGGGGAATTTTCATTAACACTTTGGCCAAAAAAGAACACACATTTGTTTAATGCTAAGCTATTCAGAAGGGGAAAGGCCAGTAATTTCCTTTGACTTTCCACAAAGCGCTACTCAAAGAATGTCACTGTATGCTTCCTGTGGGAAACTGAGTAAAAGAAGGGTTTTTGTTCAAATCATGAGCGTGAGCTAAGTGAATCCCTAACAAGGAAGGACTGAGAGCATCTTTAGGCAGTGATGAGAGAATCGGTCCCATGGGACCCCAGACTGGCTCCAGGAGAAATCGTTCCCAGCTTTACCTGCCAACCTGTCAGAGTGAAGATATCCCCATGAACCATCTGCCTGAGGTTTTGCTCCCTGGAGGTGTATTGGTCTCATTCTGTGCTTTGGGAATAATATTTCACAAAAACATGTCTGTAGATTACAACCAGATTTGGCAGGAGGAGACATTTGAAAGGCAGGCTGACCTAAAAGGCACCATGAGGCCTATTAATTGTTAATGCCATCACAGATAAAGGACAATATCTTACCACTCTTCCTACACTTCAGTCTGCTCCCATTTCAGTCTGCCCTTGTAGCTGCCTCGGCCCAGAATTTGCCACCCACGGTTCATCCCCTAAGCAGTGCTTCTTTGACCTTTCGAATATGGCTCTTTGGGGATTTCAGTTTGACTGGACCCTTACTACTCATGAGAGAAGCTGAAATTGAAAGAAAAAAAAAAAAAAAAAAAAAAAAAAAAAAAAAGGAAAGGAAAGAAAAAGGGAAAGGGCAAGAAGAAATATCAATCTTCCTCTCTTTCCTTGGCAATAAGTTGCTCCCACTTTATGCTATTTCTGAGTTACTGGAACTAACAAACAAACACAAGTTATCCTCTCAAACAGAAGGGGATCAAGTCCTTTTCTGCAGCACTGACAGGATAATCTAACTCAAAAAATGCTTTGATCAACACAGTAACATGCAGTGAAACTTAATCCTACAGCAGACCATGGGAGTTCTGACTTCTGTGAGGTCAGAATTTCAGTCACTAAACCTTCCTGGCTGATATTTAGAGATACATCTCTTTCTGTCTCTGGCTTCTGTTTATATATAACTTTAATGTCTTCTTAACAGTAAATAGAAAAACAAAATAATGGCAAATCCTGCTAGGCCCTGTAGATTTCTCCTGGAAATAAGAAATCCCCAAAGAGAAAACGTCTTTGATTTGACATGATCATAAATCAGCTAATCAACCCTTTGTCCCTCTATCTCATGAATGGAGAGAACTGGCTCCAAAGAGTGTTTGCCTTCTTCTTTTTCATCTTCAAATGTAATGTCATGGGGAAGACACAAAGGAAATGGTAAAAGGATTACCAGCACTGATCTCATGAAGGTATTAATGTTCTTTCATGTTGTTCCTAGGAAGGAAGAGGAAGATCCAGATCTAAAGTATTTAAAGTCTGAAATCCTATTAAAATCACATCTGTTATATGAAGAGGCATTTAAGTATGTCTCAGACCAGGTGCTGGGCAGCCACCTCTGTACCAAGCAGCCTCAACTCCATCAAAAATTAGGAGTGTGGACAACTCAGAAAATCTTATTTCCCTCCAAAGGCAGGATTACTACTGGTCTCCCCAGGATTTCTTCCCATAAAGAAGAGTTATTCCTGGTCCCACTGAAGTGGGTGGTAGAGCCTCCCGAATTTCTATAGCAGGAGTGAGAGCACAAAAGCACAAACACAAACAGTGTGTGCCCAAGCACAAACAGTGGAGATGCGGACAGTGTTGGACTCATGTGCAACTTTGCAAAGGAGAGCAGGGGAAGCTGACCACTGCTGGGGACTTTTCCTCCCCTCCTCTCAAAGCCCAGAGGTTCATGGGCTCCAGAAGGAAGGGGCTTCAGAGGCCTGCTGACGGAGCTCATGAGATTGAAATTGGAAAGTAAATCCAGGTGTTCAAAGGGGTGTACCAGCCCCAGGGAACACCGGAGGGTAAGCCCTCCCCTTGTCCCCAGAGGATGCATGGGACTGGGCTCTTGTTACCTACACTACACCACAAGGTTTGTGCCATGGTGATTTGTGAGGTCCCAGAGACATTTGTTAAGGGGGAGGCACTGCAACAGTCAGAGCTTTTGCTGTCACTTTTTGTTTTGTTATGCTGCCCTTTGTCAGCAGATCTTACCTGAGTAAGGAGAATCTGGAAGGTGGCTGGACTTTGAAGGAAGGATGCATTTAATAAACAGTTTGTAAAGAGTCAGCAAACGAGCAACGAATGACTGGTGTATCAACCTGCAATAAAGCAGGCTTTAATGGACTGGAACTGGTGTCAGCCAAACAAACAGATGAAAATATAATAGTATAACAACAGTTGCCAGGAGACCTTGTCAAAATCATGGCCAAAAATGGAGAATGGCAATTTATATTGACAGAAAATCTCCATATGAAAAAGCTTACAATATGGACAAAATAGGCAGTGGGAGGGAAACTTAGCCATACAGGTCCAAAAGTAACTCATTTGCTAGAAGAAAAAGAAGTAATTTAAGTATGTTACATAAATATTCCTCCTCAATATTGTCCTTGCCAGTATATCCTTACCAGTGTCCTTCTTCTTTGTTCGTGATAGCTCGTGCACCGTTGCACCAATATCGTTTCTCAAGGACTTGATGATCTTGTCTAGTGCTGGCACATTCTTGCCTTCCAAATTAATGAAGAATTCATATTCATCTTTGTTGAGACGGGAAGGCCGAGACTCAATGTGTGTTAGGTTTATACCTTTTTCCTATGAGAAAGAGAGATCTTGGTTACACAGGGTTTGGGGGAAGAAATATGACATAAAGGCTAGCTAAATTTCCTGTCAGTCAACAACCCATACCATACATACAGTACAAATAACTCAAAAGCAGAGACTTTCCTCTGGTGGCCACTGGACTGAGGATTTTCAGAACAGGGAGAGAGATGAAAAGGAAAACTGAAAAGTATGCGGGACTTACCCTTGTGCAGAGCATCAACATAAAGACCATTTCTACACAAACCTTTGAAAAAGGTGACAGCAGGATACAAGTTGCAAATAGGCTTTGTATTGTAAATGGTGACACCAGTACTGCGAGTAGAACTTGTCTGTGTGGACAAGAACATTTCCACAGGATCAACACAAGAAATAGGAGTTTCATCTTCTTATGAGAAAGTGATTGCTGCATTTATGAGCATCTTTAAAGAAGGTTGGAAAAGCAAGGAGTGAACCATCCTGTGAGCTAAGCTTCTGCCAAGCCACTACAAAGCTACCTGCACACACCTGTGAGCAAGTATTGGGCAGAAATCAAGCAGAAAACAGGGATCTGCACCAAAAAGGTAGCCTGTGGTTATGGAAATAAAAATATGGGTGTTTTAGGATCACAGAATCACAAAATTACATAGTCACTGAAGGTGACTATGGGTTCTCTGCACATCTAGTACAAACCCCTGCTCAAGCAGGCTCCATGAAAGCCAGTTGTTTAGGACTGTTTCGAGCTGGGTTTTGAAGTCTCTACAGTTAGAGACTTCACTTCACAGCCTTTCTGGGCATCCTGCTCCAGAATGTGGTCACTCTTAAAGCACACACACAATATATGTATTTATAATACTATTTTTTTTTAAATCACAGAAAGTCAAATTCTATCTCTACAAAGATCTTCACTGACAAGCAGCAGCGCCTCCTAGCGCTCAAGAAAGGGACTATTGGCAACCATAGCCGTGACAGCTATGGCCTGCTGGTACCTGACTTCAGGTGCTGCCATGACAATAAGAGTAAAGCAATAGGTAACTGAAAATCATATTTACCCACTCACTTAAATGCAAGCCCAGGAAAATATAGCTAAGTTTAGCTAAACTCAGAGGTTTTCCTGAGCACTGTAATTCAAATATAAAAACATTATTATTTTTTTCTTTTGAGAAAAAAACTTTTAAACAGATTTCAGTCAGTGCTGACCTTCTTTCAGGCTCCCATTGCACCTGCAGCCTTGGCTGGGTCAGTCCTGTCCCTTGCAAGGAACAGAGTTAACCCCATGAGGAAATTTTGGCCTGAAGGTCAGCCCCAGAAGAGTCAGAGGAGCTGGCACATGGTGCTCAGCAGCCCTGGAGAAGCTTCTGTTTTGCTTCTTTCAGGCTTGGGAAGACCCTAACCTACATAGGGTGAACTGATGGTCCCCATTGGTGTCAGTCTCAAACCCCTACAGGGGGGTCAGGATTTCATCCATGAAGAAATGCTGCAAGGATCTATTTGTGACCTGCAGGGAAGAAAGAAGGAGCATTTTTTTTTCTCTGTCTCCCTCTAGCTTGAGCTTCTTAAGCACTTTAAGGTTTTCTTTGCTGCTTTCAGTGCTTGCACAGTGCAGGGGGGCATCTGGCTATCAGCAGCAAAGGCCTCATTCACTGCACTACAAAAGGCAGTTTATTACTTGGTAGGAAACAGCATGCATGTCATTCCTCTGTTTCCTGAGTGTCGCACGCTACAGATGAACTTAAATTGTTTGGCTAGATACCAATACAATAAGTTGAAAAGGTCAAAAGCGCATTCACCACCAACTGCTGCTCTTGAGAGATGCTGTCCTCGTGGGGCTGTCTGCAGGCAGAGAATGGCTGTCACTGTGCTGGGCCCCGAGGACAATTTGTTTTAGGCCTCCAAAGCCCCATTTCACAAAAGGACTGTGCATTGTACCCTCGGCTTGGTGAGGCACTGGGTGGTGGAGTGGCCGGGAGCTGGAAGTTCAAATGACTCCACGCTGGAAAGCTTTGGGCAGAGGGCAGACAAGGATGGGTCCCGTGCTGCAGAGATGGGTACAGCACCATGGGGCTGGCACCCATTCAGCAGAGCCACCCACAGAGGTGGAGAGTGGGCACAAAACACCCCCCTAAGCAAAGGTTGGGCCAAGCACACTTGGAGGGAGGGATTAAAAAGTACTACAAACAAACAAACAGGGAAGAAGGAATTATGGAGAGAGTCACCTCTTTTTTTACACCTGGGATGAGCATGACAGCTTTCCTGCAGGATGTGAAGCCATTTCAGCTGGTTATTCAAGGGGTTCTTGCAGCTCAGCAACACGCAAAACCCATTATCTCCTTGTGATGAGACTTCAGGACACAACAGCAGAGCAGCTGAAGGGAGAACCCTTCTGGTGACTGTTTTTAAAACAGGAATTCAGCAACATGCATCCCTGAACTGGTGCTCTCACAGAAGCATGCTCTCATACACTGCGTATTGCTAATAAGCCCCAATTTCAAAATGTTTACAGTGGCTCTGTTACTTACTGTAAAGTGTTGCTTTACAAATCTCAATTTCATTCTAGTCCAACTACTCCATCTAGTGTTTAATCTTCATGGCTTCACATTATTCAAAACTTTTGTATCCTCAGTATTGCCAAATCCTGAAATTGCATCATATTTCTCAGAGCAGTCAATGTTTTACTTGAAGCTCCAGCTTCTGGAGCCAAATGGCTACCATAGAAAGGTGGTGGGGAAATTTTTTCGTTTATTTGTTTATTTTGACCAGTTTTCAATCTCTCTGTGTTTTTAGTAGAGCTTGAAATCTTGACAATATATGTTCTCCAAAGACAGATAATAAGAATTCTGAGTTAACTTATTTGATGTGACTTCATGATTTGTGAGTTAATTTTTTGTTGATGAAACCTAACTCCAGGTGTTGGAAAATCTGTCCTCTCACACATTTGGGCTTGGATTTACATCCAAACTGTTAACGCTTCTGCCTTTCCTATTTTAGAGCTGGTAGAAATCAGCTGAGCCCAGGGCTCACGATTAGACAGGCCTTTGCTGAATCTGACCAGTTATGTTCATTACATTTGCAAAGAACTTGCAGCAGGTTGCTGCCTCCCTACCTCTCCTTAGGTTTATGGACAGCATGAAGGTTGAGTGTCTTGCATCTTGTGATATAGCCTTACACCTTCTGCAGGGGTTCTGTGTTGGTAGAGGGGTAGCTGCTCACCTTGCATTTAATTAACAGTGTGAACATCATAGAACAGATTCTGCTTTGAGAACTGAGGGAGCATTTAGGTATAACACTTAACCAAGATCACAAGGGTACAGTATTGGCAGACCCCTTGAAGTTATCAGAAGTCACTACAAATTTCTTGCTTTTTTTTTTTTTTCTTAAAACCTGCACTCCTGAGGGTAACAAATCTCAGCTTTCATTACTTGAATATCTACATTTGCTGTGTCTCTACCACTCTCCATTAGAGAAAAGTCTCAAGACATGCTCTCAGAGCTAAAAATAAAAATAAAAATAAATAATAATAATAATAAAAAAACCCTTGAAACTAAGCCTGTTTTGGGCAAGTCATGATTTTTCAATGACAGGGTTTAGTCATAGGGGTGTCAATTCACAGCAGAGGTAATAGAAGACCTGGGGGGAGCTTTCCCATCTCCCTGCCTACTTTCCCCACAGCTGGACCTCAGCCTTAGCTCCCTCTCAGTGCCCATGAAGCAGCTCCAGCTTCTTCCCCAGATTACGGAGGAAGTGTCTTGCATGCTGCAACAGCTCCACAATGGTGGTAGATCCCCCCACTAGGGATATTACGCTACATCAGCAATCTTGAACAGGTCACTGGCAACAGAAATTGGCTCCTCCCTCAAAGAGCTTAATGGCCTGACTGCTGGAAAAGTTGTGTTTTCACAGCTACACTGGGAAGCTTTGAGTGAGGACAAGTACTTTCTAAAAATGTTGTGGGCTACTGCTTCCCATGGTATTTGTATGTCCTTTTTTTTGGTGCATTACTAAATGCTCCTGTACATGGTTGCTGAAACTAAGCAGAGCTGTGAAATCCATCCACAGACTGTTTATGTAAGTATTGTCATTGAGTAAGTTTGGCTTCATCAGGATACCCACATTGTTTCCAGATGAAGATCAGCAACAGTGATTTACTCACATTTCCTGTTACCATAAATTGATGTCTTCTTTTAGCCCTTACCACAGGCTAGTTCAGTGCTTCCTGAAAAATAAGACTATCAGAAGCACTGGTAGAAACTCAGTGCCTAATTTTCATAGATCAAAGAATTTAGGAAGTTACAGAGGTGTCTCCAGCCATGGTTTCCCAAAGTGAAGACCAAGGCACTCATCATGTTCAGCTTTACTCTCCAAGGAACAGCTTCTCAGCTGAAGACAAAGTTTCCCCATCTTCTCCATCACATCTGCCGTGGTCTTCACTTCATGAACAAACTTCGGGAGGCAACGGGACACAGAGGGGACCCTGACAACAAATGTCTCCAGTGGACAACTGGCCCTTGGTATCCACTTCTCACTTTTTCTCCAGCCCTAAAGTTTGCTGTAAGGTGTTCAGCACAATATAGCCACAAAACACCTGGAGTGGGACAAACAAAAAAGTAAACAGGAAGATGGGGCACTCCACAAGCACCTAGCAAAAGGACACTCCTCTCTTTTAAATCATGTTGTATCACTAGATCCAGGAGTCCTGCTCCCCTGGCCCAGGAAACAGAGGAGCACAGTCTGAAAATGTTGATTTGAAGCACTGAGTTCCGGTGTAGTAAAGACGGTTGTAGCTGTACATATGCATACTGTGGTGGAGAGGCATGCCTGGTGTGTTCACCTATCAGTGCAGACACCTCCAACACACCCCCTGGCCAAAATGACTGCCTGCCTCTCCTGATTTGGAAACAAAACACTGCTGAGCCAATACCTACCCAAGGGATGAAGGGATATCTGTAACTTTGGACTTTCTGTTGAATAAAGTCAGCTACTAAGCAGAAAAAAATAAAAAACAAAAAGCATAGTCATCTTTGCTGGCTCTGAAAGCTCAGGGTCTTGTTTAGTGAGGGCTGTTACTCCCAGCCAGTCCTCCCATGGAGTAGTAATTTACTCTGAGAGTAGGAGTTCTACTTGACGAAAATCAGCAGGACAGCTTGTGAGCTAGAGCCTGGAAGTTGCACTGCTGAAGACTGGGCCTTGAACTGAAGTCCTGTTCTGTTCTTGGGAAGGTCATGTCAGTGAAGAGGAGATGGAAGGCTCCTGTGTAATGATGGGTTGAGCAAGTATTTAATATTTTCCTACACAATGTTTGAAATGTACTACAGCTGAGATATCTGCTACTGTAATTAATCAGAAAATCAGAAATACTGTAAATTAATCAGAAAAAAACCTCAGAGGAAAATAATGTATTTATAAATTCATGTGGAAAAAAAAAATCAATTCAAACTAAGGGCAATGTTTTTTATATGCTGAAATGCTTAGTTCTGGTATTTTTTATAATAAATTTAGCTTTGGAAATGCCAATCTTCTTTTTTTTTTGGGGGGGGGGGGGGATTTTACTTTTTTTCTTTCAAAACAGACTTTTTTTTTTTTTTAAGTGGTCTCAATTTCAATAAGCTTTTATCACTAGAGAAAATAAACATTCACATCAATTGTAATTTTATCTTTCAATTTTGATAAGAGCCCTAGAAGATTTTTGTCTTTTTCTGACCTGGACTTACATTCTGTAGCTTTCTTACTTGTCCAGTAAATCAAAAAACGTAACTCCACAATGACTATGATTTGTCTTCCTGATTCTAAGCATGATATTTTGCTTATATGTTATGTTCTGTTTCAGACAGATGTTAATTCCAGTTTGGGTTTCCTTGCTACCATCTCCTGTAATAGCATAACTCAAACAAACAGAGTATTGCTGCACCAAGCAGTGCCTTAATGTACAGTGGGTCCTATTAAAATTAAGTCAGTTTAAAGACTCTGCTGATGGGTTTATGCTGTCTCTACAGCCACCCTCAAGCCCACAAAGAGGACAGATTTTCCCAAACAGAACCCATAGGGAAGCTGCATCCACACTGTGATGGATAAAGATTATGTATAAAAAGGCCTTTCAAGTGAAAATAATTGGGTTTGATTATTTAACCCAAAAGCAAATCTTTACCACATGCCAATATACATACAGAATAGCTAGTGTGAAAGGAAAGTGGATTCAGTGTTAATGATTTGTTTATTGCTAGACATGACTGAGCTGCTGTTGCATCTGCTTGTTCTTTTCAGAGGTTATGCATTAGTCCAACACTGAAACACAGTGGAGAAAATGAATAAAGAATAAGAGAAAAGTAGACATAATAAAGAAGATTTGGGACATAGAGCCAGCAGACGTAAGGACCTCAGTACATGGAGGAGATTCTTCAGGAAAATAATAATAATAATAATAATAATAAATCCTTCCATCTACATAGTCCTCACTTTAGCCACAATCTTGAGTGTAGCTGGGACCTCAACAGAAAGCAAGAGTTTGCATCTCTGAGCAAAAAGCAGATGTGAGAACAAGTGGCACTCTGTCAGCTGCATGAGCAACATTGAGGGATGTTTGTGCAGGACAAATAATAGATTATTCATCAAAACACAGTGAAATTCCCTTAAGCTTGATGTCACAGTTGTAGTTCTGGATGTAAGTCTGTGCCAGGAACTTGTGCTCTGTAGCAACTGGCCTTGTGCCTTCACCTGCCTGCATAGGAAGATCCCCTACCTTCAGCCCACCCAACACGGGAGCTTACCCAGTTCATCCAGGCTGTGTTTGGACACCACTTCTTTCTCTGGGAGTTTTGCCTCCTGGTTGAACACGGATTACATCTAGACAGGGGAGCAGCCATGATGCTTGATGTGCCACTGGTCCTGGGCCTCCTCTTACCCAGGCCTCCAGGCCCAATTGCAGGGTTGGGCTGGAGCACAGCACTGCTCCCCTCAGGCTCCTGCTCCAGCAGACACCGGGATAGGAGCCGATGCCTGGCCCAGTGTAAACTCAGCATGGAAATGGGGCATGGGCAGGCTGTGAGCCTGGTGGTGAAGAGGTACTCCTGCATCCTGGGCAGGAACACGAGAGTGACAAGTTCTCCCAGAATAGCAGAAATTTTGCTCCAGCTGTAAAACCAGGGTGAGGATGAACCTCCCCATGTCCACATGAAGACTTGCTTTACAGTAAGGCAGCCTGGCTGCTGCTAGCACCATGAGGTCTCTGCTTCTTTGGGTGTCTTCTCAAACAATCATGTTGCAGTCTGGACCTTGCTTTTTGCCTTCTTTGGCAAAAAAAAGAAGGCAATCCTCTTCCTCTTCAGAGAGGATTTCTTTTCAACACTTGCATATTTAAAGTTCTTTTAATTCTCTGCCTTCCCCCCTCATGGCCCAGAGTAGTTCTGTAGGCTGACTAGAAAAAAGGCAAAATCCTCAAAGAGGAATCCTCAAAGAGCTGGAGGCACAGCCCTTCAATAACTCCCAAGTGCAAGCTGGGAGGAAGAAAGGGCAGAGCCCTGCTCTCTGCCTACATTCCCACGCCCTAGTGCCCAGAGACACCCCGACAGCTTTGGCAGCCCCAGCCATGGTCAGGACCAGGGAGGGTCCAAATTCATCACATATAGCCAGCCCTCAGCCTTGGCACAAATAGCTGTGGAGGTACGGCCCTCTGCAGGGACCAGCATCTGTGGTTCTGCTCCCGCTCTGGGGAACAGTCTGATCGTATTTTGTGGCTTTTGTGTTTTTGTTTTTTTTTCCTACTTCATGTGGCTGTGTGAGGCAACAACAGCCAGAAGAGCCACATCTCCTCCCTGTGCCACCCCTCTCAGACCTACTCGCCGTATTTCCTCAGGCCAGCACCAGCTCAGTGGCTATAACCCTGGGGACAAGCCTGGGGTCTCCCTCTACAGAAAAGCCCACCAACAACGGGTCTGGACCAGCTCCTGTAGCTAACCTGGTTCTCACATATGATTTTGTCAATCAGGGAAGGGATACCAGAAGAAAAATCTTCTGGAAGTCTTCCGCCTTGTCCCCATTCTTATCTTCCTTTCAGAGCACAGAGGGCATCACCTGCATATCACCACCTTCTCCAGCTCTGCTGTAGGTGTCTCAGATCACAAAGTCTGTCCCTCTGAGACACCACAGTCATGGCCCAGGCAGGAAAGGGTGGAGGTTGTCTCAGCCATGTAGGCCAGTCACTTACATGCATGACAAGGTCCATCCATTTCCCAACAAGATTGCCAACAGAATTCAAATCTTGCCCAAGAGCACCTATGCCAGGCCTTTTGAAACCTTTTTGCTGGGGGAGGCTGCAAGTTTGTCCAGGTAGAATTGGCCTCATTGGGATGGAAATCCACCCGCCCAACAATGCAGAGCTCCTAAGACTGAGCTTCCAACCCCCCTGTTGCCATTAGAGTTGCAGGGGAAAACCATGATTCAGCTTGCCTAGTTTGGGTACCTGCTTTGGAGTAAGAAGAGTCGCATCCTAGATGCAGCTACTTCTCTCCTTCCTACACCAAATCCCATACAGAATTTTCCCTTAGAGCTGGTAATAATTTGCTTAGTAGATGGCAATCCATTTAACAAGAAATATCAACAGCCTTTCTTAGTTCATTTACACCTACTGCCAACATACAGACGTTTTGCAGGACTGTGTTACAGTAGTCAGTTCACAGATTTAGACCAGCTCTGCTGTCATTAGCATGAAATCTCCTTTATCTTAATGATTCAAATATGGCCTATAACTCATAATTATTTTTCATTTGTGCTAATAGTGCACAAATCTTTCATTTCCCAGTCAGTTCAGTTTATGAATGGAAAGCATGCAGACCACAACTTATTACACTGTAGTATAGACAGAACTGCTTTCAGGCACAACTATCACGTGATGATTTTTTTTTTTAAAAAAAAAAAGTTGCAAAACCAATATAACAGAGTGTGGGAGCACAGAGTACACAGCTGTATGTGTTGCAATAGAAGCATGCTGAATTACAAGGATTTCGTGCTTTTTAAACAGCATCCATGACATCTGGGAAATATTTCTTCAAGAATAAATAGGCACACAATGTCCTGAAAGGTAAATGTCTCCTTGTTTCCCCCAAAGCTTTCCAACTCAGCCAGTACAAGTTCATGAGTTCCTTGGGAGTGAATAAACTGCAAAATATTGTCATTCTGGTGTTGTTTCAGAGGTATCCTCGGCCCCTCTGTAGAAATACCATTCGTGGGAAGTGGTGAGTTTGTTTATATCAGATGTACTGAGGTGGACAAGAGCTATGAGGACAGTTGCTCACTCCAGTAGAAATGCTTCATGCCCCACAGCTCTAGTTTGGGTTATATTTGCCTTTCTATACTATACATATACCTACTCAAATGCCAACCCCAGGTTATGACCCAATTCACTTCTGTGTCTTATTCTGGCAGTTACAGTGGAATACTTATTAAATGTAGAAAAAATCATTATTATTTTTTTTTTTCACCCTTGTGTTGGTTAAGTGTGGAGGTCTAAAATTAAAAGCTTGAAAGTTAACTTTTCACTTAAAAAGGCAACTCGAGCTCCAGGACTTTAAGTGATTTTAACTTCAGAAAAGATACAGTTCCTATTTACCCCATTATGGCAATGAAACGGAATTAGCAAAGTGATAATAAACACCCTGGGCCAATGTTGCTGCAATGGAAAATTTAAAGACATGGTCGGGTCTCCTGAAAAAAAGCATTTACCTCAAACGTGCGCAGAACTTTAGCCAGTGCCCCAACTTCTTCTTTCAAAGAGAAGATCAAAGAAATCACACCATTTTTATTTGAGGGCTCTTCAATGTACATAGATTCCTGAAAGAAAATAACAAGCAAATCTTTAAGTTCACCCCAGGGGCCATGCTTGCCTTTCTCCACCGTCATTTTGCACTGTATCAGTGATGTAGAGAGGACATACAGATGCTTTCAGTAGGAATCAAGGCAACTGTTGCTTCCAGGGACAGCTCTGGACCTGCTCTTATTTATCATGGTAGAGGCACAAAACCCATTCTTGGAAACTATGTCCCATGTGTGAGGAAGGTATTCAAAAATGGGAGAAAAATAGCCTAACTCAGCCCTGCTTCACTTCTCAGGTGTATCGAGCTCAGGGAAAACTGGAAACATTACTGTACTTTGGTTTCAGCTATGGTGGAAGCTCTTCAAGCTTCCTTTTCATTAATGCTCAGGATTAAGAAGAGCAAGGTAGATGAGCTCTGTGCAGAGATACAGGCCATGATCTGCATTTCCCTTCACTTCTGTTTGTATCTTCCAGGTAACATCAGGAGAGGTGGTAGTCACAAGAGGGATACAGAAATTTGTTTAAAAACAAAATAAGATACCACCACCACCCCAAAAAAAGGAGAAGGGGAGAAAATGTTGTCACAAATTTTAAATCTTCTGTAAATCCCGCAGTGATTAAAGACTCAGAGCAAGATGTGTTTTCATTTATGTTTATTCCTGACTCTTACTTTCCAAAACACAATTTCCAGTACTCCCAAGCTGGAGGAATGTTTATTTTAATTTTTTTCATGGTTCTCATTACCATAATGTCTTAATATGTCTCCGTACACGTGTTTCACAAAACCTTGGTTACATAGGGAAGAGCTATTTCACCACTTTAGGAACAGGAAACTCAGTCATGGAGTGGGGCCAGTTTTTCAAAATTACCTGGGTACCTTACATGGAAGGTAACAGCCTGCTGATTTCCAGAATTGCTTAACTTTTCCACTGTCAGCATAAATGAGCTGAAGTTGCGCCAGGGGAGGTTTAGGTTGGATATTAGGAAAAACTTCTTTACTGAAAGGCTTGTTAGGCATTGGAATGGGCTTCCTAGGGAAGTGGTTGAGTCACCATCCCTGGAGGTCTTGAAAAGGCATTTAGATATAGAGCTTAGTGATATGGTTTAGTGGAGGAGTTGTTAGTGTTAGGTCAGAGGTTGGACTCGGTGATCTTGGAGGTCTCTTCCAACCTAGATGATCCTCTGATTCTGTAAATCTTAAGCACAACCACCACAAACTTTTGGAAGTCACAGTAAGATCTTATTTGTGTGTTGTTTGTGGCCTTGGGCAAATCACCCCGGATGGTGTTTCAAAGATCACACCAGACATCAGCAACACAGAGGGTTGTAACAGAGGCTGATGTAACAAGTCCTAGGTCAAGGCCTGACTCAAGGTATCCACCCTTTCAATTTTTCTTTATTAAGACCTACATTTTCAGTCAGAGTCCATCCCTGTTTTAGCTATTGCTAAATTTAACATATAAATCAGAGCATAAAGAGTCTCAGTTCCCAAATATTGTCCTTAGAAATAGCAAAAGCAGTCTTTGTAGCAGACAGATTAATAATGAAATCCAGCTGCCCAAAAGCCATAAAACTCTTGGTGGGACTACATTTTCTGAGGCAATGTTATAATGAACTGCCTCTTTTTTTTTTTTTTTTTTTTTTTTTTTTTTTTTTTTTGGTAAAATAAATAATTCCTGATTCTTCAGGCTGTCTTTTAGGCTGCTGCTAATGTGAACATTAATTGCTGGAGTCTGACAACAGATTTTTCTACCTAGCTTTATTTCCAGTGGTCACACAGATTACCTACATGATTTCCATCCTTACAGGGAAACTCTGGTGGGAACTGTAGTAGAAATATTGGTCTTATGGACCAGAGAGAAGATTGTCACCTACTCAACTGTGCTATGTCTTGGAGCATCTCCCTGTTCTCTGGCTTCTCAGCCAACCATGGAGCTGGCCTCACTCTTAGCTGGTAGGGACCGAGAGGAAAAGCAGTCAGAAATGGTGTGGCAGCTGGCTAATGAAAGCCATTTGACATCTGAAGCAACCACAAGGGAAACCAGTGACAGGAGTCTGTCAAAAAGTAAACAAAATGTCAGTAGCTTGGAAATTTTATGATAGTTAGTGTAACTAAAACTGTCATCTGAAACTGTGGTCCTGCATGGCTTTGCTGTTACGATTTCTCCATCTCAACCTGTTAAATTCACCCTAAGGACAGAACTGAGTTACACCAGTCTCTGCTCAGTAGACCAAGAATTTGGTTTTCATGGTCTGCTCTAGAAATGTTTTTAAAGACTTGTAGTTACATTTTTTTAAATGTTCTTGCCAAGGCATGCCTCATGGACCAGGTCTGTTGCAGGTCTGTTGACTCTGTGTGACAAAGGAAGAATTTGTGTTTTGAACTTCAGCAGAGGATATAATACAAGACTCAAGTCCTACAAGGTAATTTTGATATTAATTAATCCCCTTATACAGTGATAGCTTCTGATTGGTCACTAGCCTTGATATGCTGAGATCAGCCACTTTTAGGCCATTCTCACTCATTTTCCCACTCTCAAATTGGTTTATGTTGTGCTAAAAAGTTGCAGAAGGCAATAGGCACTAATCCTGCAAACATGGTGACAATTGCTTAACTTTTTGCACATCTGCATGTAAATGTAGATCACTGGGGTGGTCTTTGTACAAAAGTCAGTGCATGCCTAAGTCTGTCCACAGAAGTGGAGGCTTTCAGTGCAAGAAGAAAGACTAAAACCATTGTTTTCCTGACAGGTACAGATCTTATCAATATGTATGGAGGCAATATACATCAATAGATACTGGAGCCAACACATCAACACAAACGCAGGAACTCACACCTATTGCTGAGCTTTTTGTCATATATATGCATATTTTTAAGTGTTGATCACAGCTAATCCGTTCTCAATCCTAATTCTGATTTCTTGTCTCTCAATCTGTTATATAGAGATGAAATGCCACTTCTCCTGTGGCATTACAATTCTACTCTTTTGCTACTGTGATTGTGATTAAGAGTTGAACAAATTGTTTCATTGTCATTGAAACACTGTCTATATGATACGCATATGTGACCTATAAGTGTATAAGAAACAGTTGACAAATACAGACAACCATTTCTGGACCTAGCATAGTCTCTTGCATCAGTGATGTGTAGATGCAGGGACAGTTCGCCTGAGTGCAATGCAAATCTATGTTCTTAATTAACTACTTCACACAGAGATTGATATTGCCTTTCTGACACGTGGCAGTTTGGGAGGTCAATAATACAGACCTGTCAGCCTTCAAACTCATTTCTGGGTTGTTTAAAACTTCAGAGTGAATTCCAACACTGCTGATGCTATAGGAAGTTTTTTTCTGTAGTTTCAAAGAAAGTAAAATATACAAAATAGTGTAGAAATAGAATAAATAAAAAAAAAAAAGGAAAAAAATATTTCAATGGAAATAAGATTCCGAAGTTATTCCTAAAAATTGAACTAGTTTCCAAGCCATTTAAAGTCAGTTTCTTAAGGTAGCTAGATACTCAGCTCCCACAGATTTCACTGGGTCCAAGCAATTAGACAGCTTGGAGAAACAGCAAGGTGGAACAGTAGCGTATCCCTAGGGGAGTTCAGCCTCAGCACACGAAGCAGTAGGAAACCAGGCTTCCTTGCCTGCTCTGTACCTAAAAAGACTTGTAGGAAATGAAGCCTGTTTTTTCACATCTTCCACAGTTTGTCCCCAGCTTCAGAGGCATTGCGCAGGACAGAATTCGGTCCTAATAATTAACCATGCGGGCCTCAAGTTACATCACTTGCTCCTACAGTATCTATAGTGCCTGTAATCGAAAGTCATGGGTTTCAGTACTTTTCTGTATTTTCCAAAACAAAGAGTTCAAAGAAAGTCAGTAAACATCCAGAAAAAAAAAAAAAAAAGGGGGGGGGGGGAATATGTGTCAGAGTGCTAAAAGTTAACAAACAGCTCCACAAGAAGAGCATACAATTTCCCTAAACTAAAGAAGACAGGTTGTTCTCGTCACACAGGTTTAAGAGATCTCTAATTATTTGCTGGTCTTTTCTTCTGCTTCTTCTATTTGCCATATACACAAGGATACATTTACAGAGGTCCCCTGACCTGATCTGTTGCCTCTCCTTCCTTTCCCCTGTTGGAATGTTTTCATTTTTGCTCTCACCGCACATCTGTGAGCACAATTAACTCCAGACAAACACGCCGGCTGCCAAAGGGGACAACGGTGGCAACCAAGCACCAAAAACCGTTGAGACAGGAGCGTTGTTTCCTCCCATCCTGGACATCTTAGAGAACAAGAATTTGCAAGATTTTGCAAGGAAACAAGATTTGCAAGCATGGGGGGGGCACGGAGGGACTCCCTGCGAACAGCGGGCACACAGGCCCACTGCTTACCTGGAAAGGGTCGCCGTTCATCTTGCAGTGCTGCGCGTCCATGTTGCGGAGGTGGTGATGCCCACACAGGGAGGATGCGGGTGAAGCCTTCTGACCTTACCGTGGTGGCCAGAGCTCCGTGCAAAGGTATTTAAAGTGGAGGAAGAGAGGCAAAGCCATCCCCTCCTCCAGCTCCCTCCCCCCAGATGCCGTGCCAAGGGGGCGTTCTCCCTCCACGCCCCCCCACCCACCCAGCCCTGGCACATGGACAAGCCAGCCCTTTCGTCCCCCACAGCGTGTAGCAGCACTCCAGCATATTGTTTCTATCTGTGCCCAACGTGGATGAGCGGCATGCTTTGAATTAGCAGCCTTCCTTCCCCAGATCAATGTCAGCCGCAGCTTTCATTCCTGCACGTCAACGCTTTGACTTGGGATCAGCCTTCCCCCTTGTCCATTCCTGCGGCTGTGTGTGTGTTTAGCAACCGGTGGGTTTCCCTTCCACGTGACTGGAGATTAGATGTTCTCTAGGAACCTCTCTTTGCATGCCAGACATGGGGCACAACTCAGCAGCAGCTGGACTGTTTGTCTTTTAGTGAGGCCCTTTGGGCTGCATCCAAGAGGTCAGAGAGCAGGGGACAACTCTGCACACCAGGCACTGGAGATGACAAAGGCCATGTATAAAGCATTAAACAGGTGTTTACTTCATGAACCTCACTCTGGGATATGGATCTCAGCATGGGGAAAGTGAAGGAGGTAAATGAAGAAAAGGAGCAGGGAGAAGGCAGAAGAAATGCAAAAGGTGTGCATTTGTTTTTAGGTATGTCAACCGTGGAGAGCTACAAGGGGAAGAGGGGGAACATGAATGAATTCAGAAATGGTTAGTAAAGGGTTGGTACAATCCAGGCAACACTTAGTTTGGAAAGAGTCACCAGAGGAATGAAGGAAAGTTATAGCCTGATACTAGAGGATAGGTGAAAAGAAAAAAAAAAGAAAAAAAAAAAGAAAAAAAAAAAGAGAATGGTCAAGGTCTATTTTGTTATTTGGAAGGTTTAAGTCTACACCAAGACAGGCTATGTCACAGCAGGTAATCTTGCTGTGTTTTTCTGATGAAGATAAATTCTGTGGAACAGAAGAATCAGCCCTTCACAGTTATTTGAGACTTGAGGGAAACTCTACCACATGCTCCAGAACAAATTCAGACTGGTGAATTTTAACCAAGACTTACCATGAATTATTTGTAATTATGAAATTCAGTAGCTGGAAATCTGATCAGTAGAGAGCCACTTGCAAGAATCTTAGTCCAAACCCATGATCAACCCCATGACCATCAAGTCAGAATCCAGCCCAGTGAAATTATGTACTGTATAATGTGCATCTGCAGTAACTGAGAGTTTTGGACACAGAACACACATTTTTCAGAGAACCTTCTTGCTTGTCCATCCTATGGCCATATGCACAGGTAGAAAGTGACTTTCTGAGATGAAAATCCTACATTCCAGCCAACAGCCAAGGTAGGCAGCCAAATATGATATACACGTGCCACCCTGGACAGTGCTGGCACCAAAACACCAGGTTGGGGCAAGGAGAGATTGTGCAGTAGGTGAAAGGCAGGTTGACCTTCTTACCTGCCATCAGTATGAAAACTACTGTTTTTGAACTGTTCAGCCAACAGGTTCACTATGGGAGGCAGCGTTTTTGTCCTGTGTTTCTGCAGCACCCAGCACAGTTTTGTCGATGATAGGGGCATTGAAGGCCATCTCACAAAATAAATAAATAAATAAATAAATAAATAAATAAATAAAAATGTGTGATGAGGGTGGCGATAACACTGATTATAGTAGTCCCTGTGTAGGGCAGGACAGCTTCCAGTAACTGTTCTTGTTTGCTTTTTGCTTTGCCTACATGCCGTACCTCTCTACATGGTATGTTTTTCAAATAGATTTTAAAACACTTAAATACATGTCCTAAGTCTGACCAAAATAGCTATGTCATCCAAAGTCATAATCTATTTTTTCAATCATTTGTGACTTCCTTTTTCTTTGTTTTTCTCTTTCTACTAACATTTGTTCTTTGTTTCCTTCTCTGAGTCTTTCACATGCACTGAGTCTTTTTCCTTTCTTCCATCCCTCTACTCCCCTTTTCTTATGTTTTGCACCTTCTGTTCACTCTACCTTGACAGTAAAGACAAGGTAAAGTGAAATACTAGATACACTAAATATTGCTCATGCCAAATCCTTGTAATTTTTTTTGACTCCTCCCACACTCTGTTTTTTCTATTTATATTGCAAGCTTATCTCTTATTCTTATTGCTACATAATCATAATGATATCACTAGTGTGTTGCCACTGGCTCACTGCTTAATCAGCCTGGACCTTCAGAAATTGCCTGGTAGCAAAAGTCACTGGCTGAGGGAAGCAAAGCTCCTTCTTGCTAGGAGGAATTCCCAAATTCTCTTGTTCTGGAGCAAAGTAGTGTGTGAGTTTGTGTGTGCATGCATGCACAAGCTAGCTTACACTCCAATGCCATTGCAGCATGAACACGATTGCATCAGTTCTGGTTACTTTGGATCGTTTCTGAATCCAAATTGCCTGAGCTCTCTTTGAAGTCGTAGTTCAGCCTACCAAGTGCAGGTCCTTTGCCCAGCTGTGACATTGCTAACTGGGATTTCCCACTTGTGTTTCAAGTTGTCCCACAGCTCTGGTTCCTCAGCCCCTGGGTGAGCACCTGAGCCTTGGGCTCTGCTGGTCCTGCTCTGGGCTCTTGCTGCAGCACCGTGAAGCCCCACTCCTTCCCTTCCGGCCTTGTGCAGGTAGGCACCGATGTCCCGCATTGCCTCCATCTGAGAACAACTTCCATCCCTCAGAAATGCACACCCCACACACAGCCATTCCTGGCTGTGCTGCTCAGCCACAACTAAAAGGGCTCTTTGCACAGAAACTTGGCTGGTTCCCTGGGCGGCATGCTGCAAGTTCAAAGGGCCACAGACTTTGGCTGCTTTTCAGACTGCTTTCTCCCCCTTCTGCCTTTATAGGCAGAGTTTGGAGAGCGGCAGCTTCCCCGGAGCCGAGATTTTTCTGGCTTGAGCAGGGATGCGAGGACACCGGGACTATCCTTAGCCTGTGGCCCCCTGCAGGTTCGGGATGTCCCCATCGGGCTGAGAGAGCAGTGAGCGATGGAGAAGGGCTTTTCTAGAATCTGCTGAAAAATTCCCAAATGAGAATTGAATGAGGAAACATGAATAAGGCAGAGGCGTGTCCCCGGTAGATATTCTCTATGGATTTCCCAGAGGTCTCCCGGTGCTGTAGCTCCCCTTAGGCACCAACCGAGACTTCTATCCTCCCACCCTCCGGCCGCAAAACCTCCGGGCCATGTTCCCCGCTCCTGGCAGAGCCAGGCTCGCCACCCGCTCCTGCAAATGCCTCGGGCTGCCCCTGCCCAGCCCCGCTACCCCCGCGGGTGGCCGGGAGGTGGCACTGTGTCCCCGCGACAGCGGCCGGCGGGTCGGGGTCGGGGACGGGGATGGGGATGGGGATGGGGACAGGGAGGCGGCTGTACCCCCGTGCCCCCAGGGGGGGTCCGCCTCCCAGGCTGCAGCATGCATGACCCCAAGCCCTCTCCATCCCGGGGATTGCCACCTCGGAGGGGACAGCCTGGGGAACCCACCCCTACCGCCCTCCGCTCCTCCGTCCAACATTTTCCTGTCCAAAAAGTGTGTGCTGGAGAGGTTGGGCGGCGGGGGGGAGTGGGGGGGAGTGGGGGGTCAGCCCGGTGTGATTTATCCCGGCCGTGATGGACGCGGGACGCGTGGCCGCACAATGGGGCCACCGGCGGGACAGGGGCAGCGCTCTGCGTGCTTGGGGCCGGGGGCGGCAGCGCCCTGCGGGACCCGCGGAGGGGACATCGGGGACGGGGACGGGCTGGGGTGGGCGGCTGGGGTGGCTGCTGCTTTTTTTTCCCCTTACCCCCTCCTCCTTTTTTTTTTTTTTTTTTTTTTTTTTCTTGCAGCCCTATATGCAAACTGTCACTTCAGGTTAGCACAAGACCTGATGTAGCTCATTAGCATGAGCTGTATCTAATATGCTTAAAACCTCTAATTATTTATTATGCCCTAATTGGCAGCCCAAGAAATGTCTCCAAAGTGATGAGGGTTCATCCCAAGGCGCCTTTTCGAGAAGAATTCAGCAGTGTCCCTGGTCAAACGTCATTTTTAATTCTTCATCGGTGGCACAGGCTTTATTCCTCTGGTAGACGATACAACACCAGAAAACTCCTGCAACTTGCTGTCCCGGGAAGTAGCTTCCATCCACCCTGGGCAGGACGGGCAATAACTAGTCACCAACACGTTTTAATGCTCAAAGTCCTTCTTTCTTTAAAGGCATGCTTAGAAAGAGACATTTAAGTCTATGCAAAAGTGTAGGCAGATGCTCCTTGAAAATGACTTACCCGAAGGAATAGTCACCAGGAAAAATCGCTTTCCTGCCTCCTAAAAGTAAGAAAGTTTTGAAAATTATATTCACATAGAAACTGTTTCAAAATAAGTTTGCCACTCTGGGGTCCCCCGCCCCCTCCCCTGCCTCTTAATTGCCTTTTTTTTTTTTTTTTTTCTTTTTTCTTCCAAGTCTGTATTATGTTTCTTCGGGTTGTGCCAACTATTTATTTATCTTTATTCTTTCCCTCTTTCTTTTCATTCATTATTCTCTCTCCCTCTCTTTTTTTTCCTTGTGTGTGTGGCTTCTCGGTCTGATCTGTAGCTTGTTACCACCCACTGCACGCTCTCTCCTGCAGCCGAGGTGTTTCTATACAAACTTCAGCGTCCAGTTGTCATATTAATTATTACACTGAGTAATGACTGAAATAGTCAAAATAAGGGGAGACTCGAGAGAGCTTTTTCTTGCTGCTCAAAGATTCAGCAAAGAAGCCTTGCAACAAAGCACTAATTGGTCCCCAGAAATACTCTGACAAGGCATGGAAGATAGGTTTCATAAAGCCCAGCAATTGTGAAGGGGAAAAGATCCTTGAATAGACCCCACGCTTCTTTTCTAAACTCTCTTGCTGAGCAAAAAATGGACTGCTTCTTGAATACTGGACTGATCTTGAATGCTATACCCAGCAGAGAAAAAAATGCACCATTTATTGTAAGTTTTTTTCCAGCTATTCATGTGTTCTATGTGGAGAATAAGCTGGTTTTGTTTACCATGAAAGACCTTTTACTTTATTTTCACTCTTGGGGGGGGGAAGCTGGAAGAGAGGGGGGGCGAGGGGAGGGAGAGAAACACATGTGCCCAAATCCAGACGAGCTGCCTACTGTAACAAAATGGAGTGTAACAAATCCTACAGAAGTCCCGAATGTATCGATTCTTTGAAGATCTATATAGATTAACGACTTTCGTTCTGCCTTTCCAAGATGGCATTTAATCATAACGTAAATGGCCTTTAAAAAAGAAAAGGGGTGAAAAAAAAAAAAAAACAAACCAAAATTTTTAAAAAAAAAAAAAAAAAAAAAAAAAGGACTTCAAAAGACCTCATGAGTGTGGCACACAAAATTTAGGCACATAAAAAAGACACTATAAAATAATTACAATTCAAGATTAAAAAAAAAGAATAAGAAAAAAAATAAAAGAAAAAAAGGGGGAATGTCCAATAAGACCAATGAAAAGGGCAAGGGCCATTTATCATTATGTTAGAATTAAGAATTTCAAGGCGCAGGTGCAGGACTGTGCATACAAGTGGGTGGAGGCTGGGGACTCTGAAACAATATTTACTATCTATAAACCTGGCAGCCCCAGGCCCCTTACTCTGTGAAGTGAGCAGATCAGAGAGATGCCAGGATTGGCATTACCTTAGACAACAAGAAGGATGAGTTTGTTCCACTGTGGCAGTGGCTGGAGAGGGACATGCTCAGTAAAAGGAGGAAAAGTCTCTTCCCCCCATTGCAGCCCAGGCCCAGGGAGCCAGGGGAGAATGGAGCTTTGGAGGTGAAATTACATGCAAGTTATACGTGGTGACCTCTGGGACTCACGTCTTTTGCCTTTTTAAGAGCTCTTGTTCAGAGCCCTCTGAGACTCAAGTAAGGGGGGACCCAGAAACTCTGGTCCCATTTTGCCATTTGGGGAAAAGGGCAGGAATTTCCATGCCACAGTCTTGTCACACTAGTTCTGTACTGGACTACTCTGTAAGTATTACTCTATGTACATATATAGACTACACGGCTGCAATCAATTTGGTACTTCATTTTCTGATCTCTGTTGCCACTTTCTAAAGCACTGGGATGCGAACGGCAGCACAGGTTCATTACCGTTCTCTTGCTCCTGTAACATCATGATGTGAAGTTGACGATGCAACTACTACTTCCAGTGCAGTGAAGTCAGACAAGGGATGCCTCTGACCGAATCATCCAGAAGACTTGGAACTGAGAAGGGAGAGCTCCCTATGCAGAGAGCAGAACCGAATGCTGCATGCCGGTTGTCCTACCTAAAAGACGATAAAAACATTTGGTAAATTTGGTATTTGATGAGACAGCAAGCTAAAAATTAGAAAGACACTTGGTGACCATTGAGGAGGACCCTGAAATGAACAGCATGACAGAGGTTAGACCAGACACACTCTGTCTTTTTCAGCTTGCATCTGCATTAAAAGGTGCCATGCTAAAAATTGCTAAGTTGGCAGGTGCATATTAATGTTCTGCCACACATGGTTGCTGCTTATCGCTGTTAAAGCCACGTGCACAGCAAGGTTCAGGGCTCCATGGGCAGAGAAGGTGATCTGTGCAGCCTCAGCTGCTGTAATTGAGGCCAGCAGCAGAGCAGGGCTTGTTTTTGCACTCATTTCCACTGACACATAAACAGGTCAGGCTGTGCGGGTCCCCTCCTGCCATGCTTTGAGGCTGTTGTGAGTATTGGGCACAACAACCACTTGCCAGGGATTTCTAGAGCCATGATTCCACCGGTGGCAAGGTGGTCAGGCAATGGTCCTGCTTCTTTTGAGGGTTAGATAGCACACGTCTCTGAGTTTTCAGAGTGGAGAGGTGCTCAGGAAAAGGTGGAGATCATACAGCTGGAGACAGGAGAAGGAGTAACAAGCTTGAACAAACAGGTGGGTATGTGCAAGTTAGAAGGGTGGGGAGAGAAGGACGTGCTGCACTCCTTGCTGCTGCACGTACCAAGATCAGGGCCACCAGAGTGTCCCAGTGCTGAGCCTGGCGATGTCACCCAGGCCACCCACATTCCTAGAGCCCCAAGGGGCAGTGTGACCCCCGAGTCATACCAGCCTCAAGCTCCCGGCCTCAGTGCTGCTTTTGCACAGTTGGACCCAAGCCTCAAGTAAGACTTTGCCTGGCAGCAGGGGGAATTTCCCCTTCACTGGGTAGGTCCATCCCGACTCCCCAGTTGCAAACAAATGCCACTTGCATTGAGCAGCGAGCACAGTGCTGCTTGGGGAATGGGCTGTGCAGCCAGGGGAGAGCTGAGTCTGCACATCCACCTGCTCGCCGTGCTTAGCACACCCCGACTTTACGGTATCCCACAAAAGAAACCTCCTGCTGCCACGCTGATGGCCATAGCACGTCCACTTCGGACACATCCAAGTGCATGCACTTCTTTCCGTCCAGCCACGCTCACCCCATGGCCCCCCACCTTCCAAAGGCCCACCTCTGGTCGCCCCCCGACTCCACATGCACTCCTTCTCCTACCACCGACGGCTCAGCTCCCCTCCTCCCAGCCCACCACGGCGCACCTCCCTACTCTCTCCTCCCGCACCCCTCTTCCCCGGACCCCCTCCCCAAATCTCACACCCCAGACGGACCCGGTCCCCCCCGGGGCTCCCCATCCCCGCGCATCCCCTTTGCACGCCGCCTCCCGCCCCGTCGGGCCGCGCCCGCCGCCGCCGCCTCCTCCGCGGCCGCCGCCGCCGCCCGCCGGCGCCCCGGCGCGGGTGTTTGCTCAGGGCCGGGAGCGCGGCACGCGCCGGGCGCACGCACTTGCAACAACAAAACCCGCCGGGGGTGGGGGCGGCGGGGCGGGGGGAGGCGGGGGGAGACGGGCACCGAGGGGTGGGGGGGAAGGAAAGGGGGGGG
>NC_048893.1:57503105-57504192 GCF_011077185.1 Oxyura jamaicensis | reverse complement strand
GAGCCCCGCGGGCGGGCAGCCGTCCCCGGGCGGCAAGCCGTCGGCGCCGCGGGCCGCCAAGCGGCAGCGCTCGGCCTCGCCGGAGCTGATGCGCTGCAAGAGGCGGCTCAACTTCAGCGGCTTCGGGTACAGCCTGCCGCAGCAGCAGCCGGCCGCCGTGGCGCGGCGCAACGAGCGGGAGCGCAACCGCGTGAAGCTGGTGAACCTGGGCTTCGCCACGCTGCGGGAGCACGTCCCCAACGGCGCGGCCAACAAGAAGATGAGCAAAGTGGAGACGCTGCGCTCCGCCGTCGAGTACATCCGCGCCCTGCAGCAGCTGCTCGACGAGCACGACGCCGTCAGCGCCGCCTTCCAGGCCGGCGTCCTGTCGCCCACCATCTCGCCCGGCTACTCGCACGACATGAACTCCATGGCGGGCTCCCCCGTGTCCTCCTACTCCTCCGACGAGGGCTCCTACGACCCGCTCAGCCCCGAGGAGCAGGAGCTGCTCGATTTCACCAGCTGGTTCTGAGCGCCCCCCGACGCCCCCCGCGCCCCCCGCGGCAGGTGGGTGCGCTCCCGCGGCCGGCCAGGGGGGCACGGGGGGTGCAGCCGTCGGGGCCGGGGGGGGGGGCGCGCAGCCGTCGGGGTCCTGCCTGGTCCCCGCGCGGCTCTGACTTCCTCTCTCTTTTCTCCTTACAGGCTGGTTGCAAAAAAAAGGGAAAAATATCACGCACGCGGGCGCGGGAAGCCGCCGCGAAGCCAGGACCTGTTGCGTTTCGCTCTCCCCCGCCGTCGGAGGGCGGTGCGGGCACGTCTCCCGGCGGGACGCTGCGCCCCCCGCGCACAGCGCTGAGCGCCGCGGGGGCCCCTCGGAGCGGCCGGAGCCCGGCCGGCCCCTGCGCACCGCTCCCGGCCCCGCCAGCACTGAGCGAGCCCGGCGAAGCCGCTACCCCTCTGGGAACGGCGACCCCGGTCCCCCGCGGCCGGGCGCTGCGCTCCTCGGGGCTCTTCCTCCTGCTGCATCCCCCCCGCCAGACGGGAGCCCCCCTCCGCACCCCATCCCGGCTGCCTCCAGCCCCGCACAGCCCGGCCTTCCCTGCTCTGT
>NC_048893.1:57458608-57503005 GCF_011077185.1 Oxyura jamaicensis | reverse complement strand
TCACAGACACCGACCACACGCCCACCCCTCCCACCTCTCCCCCCCCCACCCAGCTTTTCCTCTCGTTTCCATTATAGGATGCTTCCAATCTTTTTTTTTTTTTTTTTTCTTTGTGAATTTTTTTATTATAAGAAAATCTATTTGTATCCACCCTAACCAGTTTAGGGATATATTAAGCTATTTTTGTACATAAGAGAGAGATTTATAGAGGTTTTGTACAAATGGTTTAAAATGTGTATATCTTGATACTTTTTTTAATATGTAATGCTTATTACCTCTTCATGTTTAGACGTGTAGTCGACATTACCTTACAACTGCCATTTTTGTATGTGGTTTTGTAAAGGACTTGGATTTCCTCCAGATGTACTTTAGCACCAACGTGTCTTACTTTATAGAAACTTTGTTAATGTATTAATAATGTTATTAAACAATGTTCAAAGTGAACAAAGTTTATGCAGCTATTGTCCAAACGCAAAATGGTAGCCATTTGTTTTTATATGCTGCCTTTTGAAAAAAAAAAAAAGAAAAAAAGAAAGAAGCAAACAAAAAATCCCTTATGCCACTGCCTTTTCTTACTGTTTTATTACAAACTTACAAAGGTCCTGTATAACCCTGTTTTATACAAACTAGTTTCGTAATAAAACTTTTTTTAATTAAAATGATCAGCTGCCTGCTGCATGTAATTATTTTTTTTCCTTTCTGCCATTGACAACAATGAATGTAAGGACAAAATGTTAAATGATGTTATGCCAGAGCTGAGTTGCATATGAAGTGTTTGTACCTGATGGATGTAACATATATATCTTTATCTATCTCTATATAAATATGCAAAGATCTCGCCGTATCACCATTGTTTTCTTGCCCTTCTGGGTTACAAACGTGTATCCAAATCAAAAGGCGAGGGGGTGATTAATGATTGCATTGTCCTCCCCGAAATCACTGCACATTAAAGAATTCCCCCAAAAGACCAGGTCCTAAAGAGAGGGCGCCCTGACCCCGTCCTCCGCAGCTCTTCCCCGGCGGGGCACGAAAACACGGGGGAAGGCGCAGCCGCCGCCGCCAATAACACGGGCGACTTTGTTGCCTCTGCGAAGATAGCGGCTGGATAAATAAAACCGTCAGGGGAAGACGGGAAGCGAGCGGCGAGGGGGGAGATGAAATGAAATAAATAAATAAAGTAGTAGAAATGGGTGGCAGCTCAGAGACACTGGTCTTTCTAAGCTTGTTATTCTACCCAAATAGCGTGATCTGCGTGTAAAAGTACCCAATTACCAAGATTCAAAAAGAAATTGGACCCCCCCCCCCTTTTTTTTTTTTGGCTAGCCTGCTTGTTGTCAGTTAGCAAGGACGTGACCAGAATTCGCCTCCTCCTTTGCGCCTGGCTCCTGCATCACTTGCAAATTCAGTTTGCGTGCACCAAGCCAAGCGGAAAGCGAAGCGCAAAATGCATCTTACAAAAAAAAAAAAAAAAAAAAAAAAAAAGCAAAGAACGGGGAGAGCCAGTGTGTGCTGTACAGAGTTGTGTGCCACCGAGTTGCAAGGGATGCGCTGGTTTGGAAAAGAGGAGGGAAAAACTTCGGTGCACCACCCGGGTTTTGGGGCTGTACGCCTGTAAATCAGTGTGCACACACGCACGTCGTGCGGGCACAGATGCACAAACATCCTCGCACATGTCAGTGTACAGGCCTCTCCGCATCGCCCAGAAAGTAGATTCCCTTTGCCTCCTTGTCTTCTCCCCCCCGGCCCGAAATGATCCATATGGGATTTAACCAGGGGAATAGGGGACGGCGACTGGGGTCATGGATTCCCTTCTTGCCGCAGCACAAACACTCGTTGTTTTAACTGCTCATGGAAGTAATGTTTAGTTATGAAAATAATAACCGTTATATGCCTCCATCCGCTCTCCCTTTACAGCATCTCCTTTTTATTTACCCACTTTTGCAAGTGTGCAGATAAGGTATGCAAAGAAAGTGCAGCGAGTAATTTATAGCTATGAATATAACATTAGGATAATGTTTCATTCTGTTACAAAGGCGAAATTTCTCTTCCTTGTGTAGACAGGTGTTCTTTTTTGCTCACTTCTGAATAGTAAATATCCAGACTCATTAAACTAAAGGCAAAGTTACGCTGTTGTTCGCTACAATGTATAAGGCAGGCTCAGAAATTCACCACCTCCTCCCTCCCTTTTTCCCCTCAGCCCCCTCCCCAAAAGAAAGAAAGAAAGAAAACACACACACACAATTTTACTGAAGATAGGGAAAGGGCAAAGCAGGATTGGGGTAAATCTCATTACATCTGCTCTAATCGCTTAGCAACACAAAGCCTTTTCTTGTATTAGTGCGGAGAGCCTTTCAGCGCTGCCTGACAGACAGTATTCAGTTAGCATTAGGAAACTCCATAAATCAGGGACTTCTTTGGGCGCACTATAAGTTTTAGAGCTATGTGGGGCGGGGAGGGGGGGTCAGGGGAAAGCGAGGAGGGGGGGCTGCAGATGGAGGTTGCGGGGCCGCCTATTTATTGATGCACCTATCTATTGATTTATCCCAATGCCGGAGAGGCGCCCCGTTAACAACCAGCTCCCTCCCCCGAGGGGTTTTTCGCCCTCTCCCCAAACCAGCCCCGCTCCCAGTTTTTGGGGTCCCCGCGCAGCCTCGTGGAGCATCCGTGCCCTAAGGAGCTCCCGGCACTCAGGTAGAACCTGGGGGAAGCCACGCCCAGCCCTACGACCCCCTCCTCGACCCTTGGGGAGCCTTTTATAAAACTTTACTTTCCATTTTTTTGTTGTTTTTCCCCCCGGTAAGCGGGCACCTGCCAAAGGGCAGGCAGGCGCTGCAGCGCCGAGGGGACTGGGGCTGGCTCCATAATGCAGCGCCTGTTACTCAGTGCATTCAGGGATTAGCTCGCCTTGAAGGGCAGGGGGCATTCTCTGCATCCCCCCCCCCCAACACCTCCGCCCCTTGCAAAGGGGAGCGGGGAGAGCCCCCCGCCCCCGGCCGCCACCCCGCTCCATCCCAGCGCGCAGCAACTTCTTGCTCCCAAGCGGGCTCGCTTTTAGCGTGTCAGCCCGCACAATGCACAGCTAATTCCTGCTGCAAAAGGCAAGTGGTGAGGAATCAATCGCAGGCTTTATGCAATCAAAAGGGATGATGGGTTTGGGGTTGGGATTTTTGTTGTTGTTGTTTCTTCTTCCCCCAAGTTCCCTGCCCCAGACTGAATTTTTCCTGCTCCTTACCCGCGTCCTATTAATAATCCCATGCAGGCGATTGCAGACCGAGGTAAACCTATCATTTGTATGCGCCTGAAGATTAATTTCCCCCATGTACCAACTCAACGGCATAGTTATCTCTTTAACAGGGAAAACAGTTTGGCTCCATTGTCGGGTTGCCAAGACCGCCTTTTGAGAAAGGGAGCCCGGCTAGCCTCTGATCAAACTCAAAGGTTAGTTAAAAGACAAAAACAGCTGAAAATCTTCATGAATAATGCTGTTTCCCCGAGCCCAGTGTAGTGCAAGCGCACATTTCAATGCCAGAGCATTTTGTTATGCTGCTCGCCTAAGTCAGAATTTCACAGAAAAGGCAGAGAAGAAAAGCTCCAACAATTAGAGGGGGCCTGTCAGAAAACATTAACGCCTTCCTCGCCCAGCCTGTCAAGCATGCTGGAAATAAAAAACTGGCATAGCGAATCGCACCTCCACCCTCCGGAGCTGCGGGAGGGGAGAGGGAGGGGGGTTAGGGACAGAGAAGTAGGGGGAGAGACAAATGGACAGGCCCAGGCTCTTAGCAGGCTCCCTCGGCTTTGCAGTTCAGCCGAAAGCTGGAAAAAGAAGTGAAAAGAAACTGCAGCTGGATGCTCCTTCCAGGTATTTCTCCCTGTTTCATGCACCCAAATGACATTTCAGGACCATAATGCACACTTGCATCATCTCTCGGCATCTTCAGCCCTTCCCCTCATTGCTCCTGCAAAGCACTGCAGAGCTCTCAGCCCCCTTTGCGTTCTGCTGCCCCCACAGTCCCACATCCAAGCTTCCACACTTGTGGCCATGAAGATGCCAGGTGTGGCTGATCCTCAGCTGGACAGCACCAGAGGTATCTTCCCCTTTTTTAGGAAAACAGATTAAAAATGCACACCAGACCCACTACCCACATGCTCAAATCTTTTTCCCTAGTGCAATACCTACTGAGTTACTTGAAATCACCACCACCACTACCCCCTTACACTGCCTGTAAGTGGACATCTAGGCTTTGATTTTCCTGGCCAAAGCATGGATTTTCCCCAGAATATAAACTACAAGAGAGCTCTGTGCCTTTTCTTTCTGTAAGCAATTTTCCAGGCCATCGCTTGAATCTGTTTTTTGCCCTTGTTGCCTTTGTTGTCCCAGTGCACATACGTGTGTATGGTTATACCCAGTAACGACCAGGTCAGTACTGTGCAGCTTCTATAGGCAGCCCTTTGCTGGGGGATGGAGGGCGGGGAAGAGCACTGTGTAGCGTAGGCATTGTGTCACCTGTGGGTTGAAAAAAAATACAGCAAAATATTAAGTGACTGAAGAATAGACTATCTCCACACCCCTTCTGAGATGTTCTTGGAGGTTATAACTGTAAAGGGACACTGCACAGCTCAGACAGCATGCAAAAATAGACAAGTCAGTCTTTGCTCATGGTCAGAGTGCTTTGTGGTTCCTACTTATCCCATGGGGAAGGAGCTCTGGCTTTAGGGACGGAAGCTCTCCATTCCACACACACCCTGGAGAAGCAAAATTTATCTGAGTAGTATGGAGCTTGCTGTCCCTTTCAGCATTTCCTGCTGCTTGGAGCCAGATGTATCCATAGAAGGATGTAAGAAAAGGCAGGGCAATCCCCAGGTACCAGCTCTCATACTTTTGTCCTGGGCAAACCCAGGCAGCTGGTAGGAGAGGAGAAGAAGTTTCATGGGGTCCCTTTTCTCCCTCTACCCTGATACCTGGCTGCTATTATACTAATTGAAGAGGGAAAGGCTGATTTAAAATGCAGGGAAGGAAGGAACTAAATAAAGGAAAGCTGCTTTTTGTGACAAGATACTGGTCCTGGGTTGAAAATACCTAGATTCATTAACAGACGTGATTTGGTCTTGTCTCAATCTATTTTAGCCTGAGAACCACAAATGTAAGACAGATGCCATGAGCAGTTCCTCACAAGTGTCTTCTGATATGCTGCAATGGGAGAATATGAGAAAGTTGGTGAAATGGGATCACTGAAATCTGTACTCTGCTCTTGTGCAGGGCTATGGGAAGAGCCAGTGCACATTAATATCCTGGCAAACTTTCTAGGGGACAGATAATCTATTTTTCCTTTTGGCCCATTCTGAACAGGATTCAATCCTGTTGTTGCTCTTCACCTAACCTCCAAGAAAGGAACAAACACAGTTTTGTTTGTTTGTTTGTTTGTTTGTTTGTTTGTTTTTTTGCAGAAGAGCTTCATTTCCCCTAAAACTTCACAGCAACAAGTTGCTTTCTGCTTTCATAAACTCTTAACGCGGGATTACCAATGGCAATGGGGAAGGACAGATAAGAATTACAAAAATTCTTATAGCCAGCCCCACTAAGGCATAGGCCTTAGTGGTAGGGATGGTGACAGTCTTCTGAAGCAGACCCCAAGCTCACTTGGTCCAGTTTCACCAAAACCGTTCACAGAAGGAGCCCACATTTGCCTTTTAGGATTGGGCCATCCTCCCTTCCACCCTCCACCCTCTCTCCCCTCCTGCTGTTGGTTGGAGCTGGGAGCTATTTTAATTTACACTTGCTGAACAGGCAGGGCTGTATTACTCCTGAACAGGAAAGGAAAGGCTCTATATTAGTAAAGTGTGAAATGCAGTTTTGACTGAAAAGGGAAGCCATTTCGACAGGATTATACCATGACAGGGCAGATTAAACCCCTGCCATATGGCCTAAGATAGGCTTGCTTTTACTTTCAGGTAACAATGCATTGCTAATTAAGTGGTGATGACATTTCTAAATGGAAAAAAAAAAAAAAAAAAATAAAAAAGAAAAAAAAAAAAAGCCACCTGTACGTGAAATAAAGACAGTCAAGTGAAGTGAAGACATTCATCAACACTAATAATACTGGAAATCAACCCTCTTTTATCATTGCGGTTTGCTTTGAAAAGGAGATGGAATTTGTTTGATTTGTTATTGAGTAAACAATAATTCACATGTGCACTCTGAGAAGCGAATGCGGCGCTCCTGAAAGGCACCCAAGGGACAGCGCGGGAGAGCAAAGTCCCATGTCACATCCAGGACAAACACGGCCCAGGCAGCAGCACCGTGGGGCTCCCCTCCCTGCCCTGCCAAGGGCCTGCAAGAGGGAGATGGAGGGTTTCTCCCCGAGTGAGGCAATGTCAATAATATCTAAGCACATTCTTCAAAGTCTCGCTGTGCTGGAGAGCTTCTCGTTTGCACCTTCAGGGGTGTCCCAGTGAAGGGCTGACCCAAAGCCCACAGTCCTTGCCATGTGCACTGCTGTTTGGCCATTGGATGGCAATAGCTGTCAGGCAGTACAGGAGATAATGTCAGACTGTTGGTCTACAAGCAAAAGGACAATTGTTACTGATAACCTTTTCAGTCTTTCCGATAGTATTCTTCAAAGACCCGAGACTTATTTGAAGTTTCTAAGCAATATCTATGCATATTCCTCCACAAGGCAGAAACTGCATCTGGAATTGCTGACCCAAGAGGTTCAGGAACTGGCAGTGTCAGACATTTTGCTTCATCCTGTTTTAACTTTCAGAGCAAACACAGGTTTTAGGTTACTCTAATGTGTATCAAGCTGTTTTGCCCATCTGAGGGCCTGATAGAGCAAGGAGACTTGGAGTGGCTCCTATCTTGTTAAACTTGAAGCACTGCCAAAACCAGAAGCCAAGCTTTCTCTTTCACGTCTTTCACTGGCAGAACTGCCACTCAGATGACCCCAAAAGTTTCATGTGATCCTCACAGATATTTCATGCTCAATGATTTGAAGTTGGACCTGAGCTTCCAAGTAACTTTCCAGACAGATGTACACCCATGGATGAGCCTGACAGCATTTTAAGCTTTCTGCTGACAAATTTTTAGCTTCATTCTCCTCCACCTCTTTGCCATCCTCAGGCAATGGTGGCCAACTTCTCCTACCTCTGAGGTCAGCAAACCTATAGAAGATGGTTAGAAATGCTGGCAATCACTCCCAGCATTGGAGAAAGGGGGAAGGAGTGGACCTGCAGTACCACAGGATGCAGCACAAGATGCAGTGGCAGAAAGTAATCACGGAAGGGAGGCAGGCTCCCAGCCAAAGAGCCACTCTGTGCACTGCTGGGCAGGGCATCAGCACAGAGCAAACTGCTGATGAGCACAGCACGAGCACAGAGAAATGGCATCAGTAGGCAGACACCTCCAACACCCAGATAGGGCAAGCCCCAGGAGATCAACTCCTAGCAGCAAGCAGGACCCTGCTGCTCCTCCCTCCCATGGTGTCCACACATACATCAGAAGAGAAATGTGAAGGAGGTTGGAGGTAGTGTGAGCCACAAGCACACAAGGAGTAAGCCTCCTGCAGGCTTCATGGCTTCCCACAGCCCAGCACGGGGTTGAGGCTGCACTTGCCCATCTTTATACCCACTGATGGCTCTATCCTCCATTACCCTACCTGGTCCCTTTCCTAACCGAGATATATCTTCACCACCTACAACACTCCGTGGTAATTGCCGTGAAAGGATTATGATGTATGGATAAAGAGAAATAAAATAGCTGCTGGCAGAAGCAGTGAGTGAACCTCCTCCCTCCTCCCCCACTCCCAAGTTTCTTGTCAGAAGACCACCGTGGCGGCAGGGACAGGTGATGAGGATAATGACAGGTCCACAAGGGGCACTCTGCTTAGTCTGACTTGTCCCTTGGCTTCTCTGCATGGCCAAATCCTGTCTTCTTGGCACATCACTTTTAGTTACCACTGCTCCTTCTCACTCTCTGTGTATGGAACTGCTACTGACCAATAGAGCATTTATAAATAGAACAATGTTTAATTAACACAACAGTAGGACAGACTTGTTGAAATACTTCCCAGACAGCAGGCAAGAGTCCTGACAAGGAGACTATTATGGGAATTTTAATGAATCCTTCCAGAGTGGGACAGCTTCCATACACCTACACTGCAATGACTAATTTTGTTTGTGAAAATTGTATTGGTAAATGATGCAGGGTGACAATAACACTGGGGACCAGTGAACTGAATAAAGTCACTGGGTGACTATGTGAAATACTGCCTACAGGACAGAGCACAGTGCTTACTAAATGCACTGTAGTCATGAGTCCGAGTGCCCAAAAGCCCACGTCAGACCCAGCTACAAATGTAGTTTGCATAAGGCAGGCAAAGAAGCAATTAAATAACCCAAACAAGGATCTAGCTGTGCCAGATGCCACCACAGCATGAAAAGAAGCAAGGGCTGCACGACTGCACAGCTACTTCTGTGAGACACGACCAGGAGCATGTGCCTTATTAACACTGCTGTTAAATGCATGCCTGCTAGCTGCTGCTGCTGTTATTGAGACAATAAACACGCATCCTTGCAATCTCACCATCTAAGAACACAGGAAATTAAAATTGGCTCCCTCAGTGGTGGGCCTGTGTAAGGTTCCCACCTACTGTACTACAGCCCACTTCTTCTCACAGCGATGTGTGAGTTGTGAATCAAGGGGTGATGAAAGGACAAGGTTTACAGTACAGTGCATTCCCCTAAGCCCACCTCCTCCCAGTTCTGTAAACTCTTCTTCATTCTCTGGCAGAGACACTGCACATCAGTAACCTGGTGTCCATAACCAATAAATACTGATGGTCTCAATTTTAGAAATGGCCTCTTATCCTTCAGGATTTTAAGCAACAAAGCTCCCAGGAAGACCAACTACAATGACAAATGGGTTATTCTTGACTTTGCTGATACAGCTGTCCAATGCTCATATGGACAGCAGTCAGCAAGGGACTCACTGCTCTGATTCTTCTGATTTCATCATTATGCATTTGAGGTGGTTTTACCAAAAGACCTGGCTATTAATGGACAGATTCAAGAGACACCTTATTTAGCCAGAAAGCCTGGGCACAGCAAGTTTCCTTCTCTAGTTTTGCTATTTCATCTCCCTTACAGGCACATTATTTTTTTTTCTTTTTTTTACCTTGAGTATTGCACATTGACTATTGAAATATGCTGCACTGCACTCCAGACAAAATGGTTTTGCAAGGTGAGTTTGCATGGAAGCATTTGCAGGAATACTAATAAGCATAGTCAAATACAGGTTTTGGCGTATTACTTCATGCATTCAGGAATAAAATCAGCTCTGTTTTATTGGACTAAGCAATGGCACACACTGAGCTGACTAAGAAAGCCAACAAAATTGTTAGTGAGTATTTTAGTAATACATAAGGATTTCATTGAAGTGGAGTGAAAATTTGCAAACTGCTTGCTATAAGCCTGGGTTCATTGAAGAAAATAGATGGGTAGGAGAAGACGTGTCTTTTCAGCTGCTCCAGATGCTGCTGCCCTCGGAGGTGCAGGTTGTGAAAGCATTGATTTTTATCCACATGCATCTGTGTCCTGTTGAATTCTTACTTTTGCATAATGTGGAGTCTTGTCTGACAGATTAACGCAGTGCTTCACCCCCAGACAAAAGTGCTGGCCACTGGTAAATCCATCTCCAGCACACCTAGCTCCGTCAGTGGGCATATTATCAAAGGTAATGAGCTTGACACTCCCCTTAGCTCCAGCTGCTGTAGCAGCGTGTAATGAGCCCTGCTTTATGGACTCTGGCTCTCATGCTAAAATGCCATTGAGAAGTGAGACAGCATGTCCCTGAATGTAATTTACTGCTTAGCATCAGCTGGCCCCAGATGATGGAAAGTCATCTGGATGGAGGGTCAAGTGGTATAAACAGTTCCAAATCTTCCTTCTGCCCAAGGGCTTGGACCTGTTAAGCCCTGAGGCAAGCAGGAGCAGACCCAATGGGGGCACATCAGATAAGCAGGCTCTGTAGGCAGATTCCTTTGAGGCATCTGCTCTTCCAGATGAGGAACCCTTGTATTGACTATATCCCATCAATATCTTCACAGCAATTTAAAGCAGATACCATGCAATAGGTCAGATTTCCTGAAGGAGTTAATCTGCCACTGCAGTTGCTTTTTTTCTGATGGAGTAACTTTCCCAGCTCCTTAATAACATCACACTCTATTTTTCTGGTAAGGTGTCAAGGATGTTTATATAACATAGTAGCATCATTGTGTTTCAAGAAAAAGAAGCTGAGGGAAGTGGTATCAATAGCCCAGAAAGAGCCAATACATGAGGCTGAGGGGAAAAAAAGAAGAGAAAGGAGAGCATATGATGCTCTCTTAAAGATAGTCCTTTAAGAACATGCCAGACAAAGGCAGTGCCATAGTATTTAATAGATCCCAGAAGGCTTTCCTCTTCCATGGACCTCTGTAAACATACTGTATGCAGCATTAACTTGTGGATGCTCGTAAAATTATACCTAGTCAATGCAAAATCTTACAAGATTCATTTGTTATGTTGAGCATAAGGGTCTGACCAGGGTCTGCCACTGCTGATAAAGACTAATTGTCATCTTGTGCTCTGGAGGGTTATGATCCTGGGAGAGCAGGATGGAGACACACCAGCCTGGCTGAGTGTATGTGTGCTGTTTCCCATTGGGATGGTTCGTAATGTTACTTAGGGATGTCCCAGACTTAACTGAGGGATGAAACAGTTCAGTGAGACCCAGCATGGTCATAGCCATGTCTCTGAAAAATTCAAGGATGCTAGCAGGGATGAGGGCCTGTGGGCATGATGTGCTCCGGGCTATTTCTGCAGCTGCTCTTTAAGAGCAATGAAGACACAGACATTCAATCCCATGAGACCACCTGAAGAGCAGGAAACCTTCCCAGACAAGTAACACAGACAGAATGAGATTCCCAGGATGTGAAATATGGGTCTTAAAAATTAACCTCATGGTGTGGTGGCAGGTTTCTAGCTGGTTTCGCACCTGATGCTTGCTTGCATGTCTCTACAGCACACTGTGTGTGCTTAACTCTGTGATGCCCATACATGTGCGTGTTCCTTCCCCGCTTACTACACACAAGGAGCCTGGTACAGGCTGTAGACACATGGATGGGATTACAGGGGCCCAAAGACAGAGATGCACAGCCATATCCACTTGGGCAGGCTGTGCAACAAGAAGTCAGGTGCCATTGCTCTTCCTCATACTAGGATTTACTGTATGATCTGAGCAGGCATTTATGCCACTGATACTTCTTGACGTTTCTCTTTCTTTAGATATTGCCACCTCTTCCAATGTGGACAAAGGTCTGTTTCCGAGGCTGCACTCCTTTTCTGCGTGGATGACAGGTGGGAATGGAGGTCTGATATAAATAAATCCTGATTTGAAGCAGGTTGCAAGTGGAATCTAGTCTAATTTTCCACCCTGAACAAACAATTTTACTTAGCCCAAAACTTTCTTTAAAGAGAATGAGCTCAATTAAGAAAACCACAACAACACAACTTTTAAAAAATACCATTGTTATTGTCCATGTGGGTTTTGGGTGGGCTGTGGAAATTGATTTACGAGTCAACCACTTTTCTCTTTTCTTGCCATCTCTCGCTTGAGTGGTTTGTAGGCCTTGGCCCTTTCTTTCACTCAAGGAGAATAAGGTTGTCTATGGAAGAGGTCAGCATTTCAAATTGGTGGAGTTCAACTGCACAAATGACATAGAACTGACAAGAAAAGACAGGGGGTTTGGAGGTCATAGACTGCATAGGTCCTGGTTAGGGTTTTCGCTTTGTGATGGGACCTGGCACCAAAATGAATTAAATAACAGGCTTAAGGACTATTGAGGGAGGGCTGAATGCAAATCAAAGATAAGTAGAAGTTTTCTTTCCTAAAAGGGGAATGATTTTTTTTTCCTTACCTCCCCCTTTCCATATCTGCACAGGCAAGGTCTGCATGTTAAACATGATTTAGCAGGCATTATTCTGGAGCCTTTTCATCAGGTTTCTGCAGTGATTGCCTATCTTGGCCTATGATTAATGATCTGCTGTGCAATTTGGAGGCTATAATGACTCAACAATCCACACACAAACTATATAGTCGCATTCCTTTTGCAGATTTGCCAAGCTGTTACCAAGGGGCCCACAACCAAGCAGGATTGTTAGAGAGATAGCTAAGCATTTCTGCAAATGCCATTCTGCCCTTATCTTGCTGAGAAGTGCGTTGGGCAGCAGGCTCATTTACAAAATTCAAAGCCTAGATTTCAGCGGTTCCTTTAAAAAAAAATTCTGGCCTGAAATAATCATTAAAAAGGCCAGAGAGAAAAGATCTCACTATATGGCCTCTCAGTGATTATACAGACAAAATACTTTCTTTGTTTCCAAATTTTGAATCTGATTAATTGAGGCCTATTGCTATTAATGCAGTCTGAAAGAGAAAAGTTAATCTTTGGAAACCCAGGGCATAAATGAAATCTGAAAATCTAAGCAGATTTTGAAGTGAAAGCTTTGTCTTCGTTCCAGTTTCCATGTAGGAATAGGTTATGAGTATTTCTTTAAAGATTTCAATTGGCTCTGCATCCAGTTAAATACTGTCTGTAGAACAGCTCCTTTACTTTTTTTTTTTTTTTTTCATTCAAAGCATGGATCCTGATGAGAACCCTTTTGGAAAATTCATGTTTGCTGTTTATGAAGTTGTTTTAATAAAAATAAATGTGAAAGGTGAGGACAGAGCTACAGATAGCATCCACCTTTCAGAAGGTCTTCAGTTATCTTAAATAAAAATATTACAGGATAATCTATGTATGTTCCTGTTTCCATTATTAATTATTAAATGCAACCCAAATAAATCAGTCAACCAAAAATGTTCTGGTATTAGTTCATTGCAGTCACATTCATTTTAATGATCCATTCAGTTTTAGTTTCCTTTTTTGTCTGGCTTGAGGAGAGGGGACCTGGAAGGGCATATAGCAGATCCATCCTGTACATTGTATTATTATCGTTATTATCGTTATCATCATCATCATCACTGTTATTGTGGAAGTTCCTGGAAGTTTTAATCAAGGCCGGAGCTCCGCTGTGCATGATATCAAACCCCACAAAATAACGCTGTATCTTCATTATGAAAGGTACCTCTTAGACCTACAAGTAACACTTTGAGGCACTGATTTTGGAACACCTTCATGGTTTCAGATCCCATTGCAGGCAAGAGTAACCTTTTTCTACTCTGACTTCAGAGCCCAACACATTAGCGAGTGCTTGTTGAAGAAAACATTTTCAATGCTAATTACAAAAACGAAGGGCACAATATGTAAATTGAAGGCTCAGATCTGTCACAGTTTCCTGCTGATGGGGAGGAAGAAGTCAGAAACCCCCATGTATGAGCACGAAGAATTTACCCTTCCCCCTCTGTGCAGGAGCTTTCACCCTTATGCCAAGAGTTAACCTAGAGCAACGCACCACGGAGGTCCTACTTTTGCAGGTTTTTACTAATCTTTTCCCCCAATACATACATAAATAGATAAAATCAGCTGCAAGCACACGGCTGTACAGCAATGATAGTGCTGTGGTGCACTTAAGTCCATTAATCTATGAATGGTTGCATAGCTGACACTGCCTTCAGGGCAAGGGATGGAGTAGATCGGGGTCAACAGCCTTTAAATGGTGCTATGCTAGCTTGTGGTTATCATCCCCGAAGCAGAGGTTACACAGGACAGCAAGAACTCATCAGTAGCTGAAAGACACTGCCTCTCAAAGAGGCAAAACCCACTGCTGAGATCAGCTGGATCACTGGCCTCTGTGAAACAACCTCTCCTGCTGACTCAGGGCAACAGCAGGGAACCTTTAAACCTCTCAGGTTTCAGTCTCAGGATGCCATGGCCTCTGTTTCTCAGCCTTGCCATGTGCCTCTGAAGACCAGTACCTGTCCTCTCAAATGGATGGCATCTCCAAACCTGCTTAGGACACTTCTTCTTTGACTTCATCAAAGTCAAGACACAGCAAAAGTCTGCACTTTCCTCACAACAAAAAAGAAACAGAGCAGGTCTGTTCAGATGAAATATTTGGTCTGGGAGCCCACAGATGATCCTGAAAAGGATGAGGAAGCTAACAGACCATTAATGCTGATTTAAAGCATCCTTAGTTACTTTCTATGTGAGTGAAGCTCCTTCTGTTTCTCCCAAACCACACTGATAGTAACTTGGAAGGCATCAAGACAAGGATCCCCACTGACATCAGCACTCAACCACCATCTGTGAAAGGCTCAGTGCTGAGAGGGACACAGTCTCTACAACAGTTATGTCCTTGGTTTTTCTACTGGAACCAGCTTTTTCAAATGTGGGATGTGTTTTCTGAGAGACAGCCGACTGCCAGCTAGGCAGCGTGAGGAGGTCAGCCTTATTTCACACTGGTCATCAGCTCGTGCTTCCTTGTGTTTACTGACCTCAATCTGAACTGTTGCTTAAGGGTGACTTGGACTGAGCTTTTCAGAGGTCATAAGTGAGTGTGAAGACCTCCGTGTCTGAATATGCAAGAGGGAACATTTCAGACATTTAATTTTCTTGAAGGAAGTTTTTGACACTTTTTGCAAACGAAGTTCTTTCAAAATATCTTGCCCTGAACACTCACAATTACTAGTCAGTTTTTGAAGAGCTTTTTTTTTTTTTTTTTTTTCAAATTCAGTCATATTCCCAGTTATCTGAGTGAGTCAGCTTCACACTTGACAAGAACCACGTAGGTCTACAAATTGAACAGGATGTATGGGTGAGAAAATTACCCATCCGTCAGATTTCTTAGCACACCATCTTGGATCTAGTCAGACTAGAAGCCTGTTAGAACCAGGCCTTTTGAAGTGTTTTGGCATTTCCCTTTCTGACTCAGAAAAAGGAGCACAAACGGAACGTGTGGCAGGGAGAGGGAAGTTGTTTAAAACATTTCAAACCAGAAAAATTCAGCTGAGGTGTGACCCAAATATTACCATTGATTATTGACAGGAATAGGGCAGGCTTTCCTTCCTCCAAATTCTCATCCCAAGGCATTTCATAAACTGCAAGTTCCCAGGTGGTGCTTTTGTAGGTATGTGTGTGCATACTGCTCAGCGTGAAACATCCATAAGGATGGAAAATAGAGAAAATATAGTAGGCATTCTCTTTGAAACTGGGTGACTTGGTAGCATGAAAGAGACAAAGCCTAAGTCTACAGGGACATGTCATACTGAGGTCACCGTCAGTTCGCATACATATTAAATGTAACTGGAAGACAGAGTTTACCTTCCAAAATGACCTGCATTTGAACATAGGAGGAATAAGAACTGCTCCAACTTCGCTCTCAGCAAATTTTTGTAGTCCAGGTGTCCCAGGAGGAAAGATGCTGGTCTTCAGTGATGGCTCAGCACTCCTGCAGTGCCAGGGTTCAAGAGTACAGATTCATATTTTAAGAAAGTCAAAGACTTTTAAACATGGTTGCAAGGCATGTGCTAATGTGTTTTGAAATCAGAGCAACTTAAGCCAGCCCTCTCCTTTGACGAGAGAGAAAGTAAGATCAGGTATAATTAAATGGGTAATTTTCCACAATGCATTGTGAAAAGTATGAATTTCATCAGAAGCCAAACAATCTATCCCAGAATTACCTTACTTCAAGCACTGGTACATATATTGATGTTGACATGCCAAGATGACAATTTGCCAAGCTACCACACAGGCAATATATGAACTGGTAGATCATTTCTTTGAAATTAGTGTAACAATTATGCTGGTTCCTGGCAAACTGTGGCTGATTGGTGCAAACAGCATTTTCATGGGTTATTTTAGAAGTCATGAGTACATAATTTGGGACAGACAGACACTTGGGAACCAACATTTCTGCACAATTTACAGAAACTCCTTCGCAATGCATATCAGCCAGTTGCAAAAACAAGAGTTAGAAGTTAACCCTTACAAAGTTCTGAGTGATCGGTTGGTTTCTCTAGAGGGAAACCATTTTTCAGTGCCTCTATTTAAGTTACTGGGGGCAGTTTTATGTGCCACAGATAGGTAAAACGCAGTCATGGGGCTAAAATAGCTATAAAGCTGTGAGAAACTTTGCAAGGAATAGGAATAAGAAGAACACTCACGTATGTTCCAGAAATTAAAAACTTGTCTTTCTAATAATGTTTTTCTGCTTGCTAACTAAATGTAAGACAAGACAGACATCTCTATCAGATCTTGAATGGTCTATTGGTTTTAACAGGAGCTACGGGGCTGTCTTTCCATATATCAAGCTGCTTTTTTGTTGTTGTTGTATATGCCTTAAGTCAAGTGCAATAATCTTGAGATTAATAGAAAAAATAGCAAGGAGTAAGTCAAAATATTTTTCAAAGCTAAGAACATTTGGTTTAAGGCTGGACTGAAAATCTGAACTTCAGATTTCTGACTGATGCATAGTTAAAAGATTAGAATCATATAAAGGGTTAATATCTGCTCCTCCAGATGTGAACTTCATTAATTTAATCTAAAACATCTTGAGACATAATAATACACATATTTTCAATTACAACAATTATTTAAACAGCCCTAATCTTGCACTTCATGAAGCCATTTACATTCACTCAAGCTCTGCAGGGGAACATGTTAACACAGGAAATGTAGCATCTTCTAATTACAGTACTTCTATGAAACAGAAACAAAACTGAGTTTATGAAGGCTGAGCTGCAAGCAGGGCCTATTCCATGTCAAACAGCAATGCAGCAGCACCAGGGATGGTTGCAGATGGATGGATATACATTTTCCTTCTCTGTGGCGACACCAACGCACATGTGTAGGAGATGTAGTACCACCACAAAATATGCCTGTCATTTTGGAGTAAGATCATACCCTCCTTGAGTAGCTTCCATAGTTATAGGTCATAAAAGAGAATTACTATGTTTTAATATGCTCTGATCTTGCCACGAGCCTGATACAATTCACCATAGAGAGTCAAAACCTAAAAATCCCACACGGAAGGAAAAGCATCTATTGAATATTTTCAGTTTCTTATTCAGAACAATAGAGGCAGTTACAGCCTCTGCCATCTACTCTGGAAAGAAAGCAGCAAAATGCAGCACAGTATTTCCCTGCCTGACAGGCTGTCAGAATGCACCAGTCCTGTTTCACTCCTGGGGTTTGCTTTGGATCCAAAGGCCTCGGTGATGCTCATGCTGAGGGCAGCTGCCTGCAGTTGGCCTCCTGCACAGCTCTGTGCAGCTCAGCTCTTGGGACCATGTAGCAGCTCAGAGGTTACAGCTGAGAAACAAGTCTCACAGTTCTCCTCTAAAATCACATCTTTGCTTGTGTTTTTATGCCAGTCCTACAAAAAAAATGAATTCCGTGGGTTACAGTGGGGCAAAACAGTAAGTATGACAGAAAAGCAGATGCAGACAGGTCTTGGACAAGGTTTGAGCCCCTGGCTCAGAAAAGCAGCTTTGCATGTATGAAGCTTCCAAGATAAAAGAATAGAGAAGAGGAAGACGGGATACAGAAAAGATTCGTAATAACAAAATGGCAAATTTGATGGACTGGGGAGAAGGTGCAAATGCCAATGACAGTCAAAAAAGGAGTGGATCTAAGGGTTTAAAAGGAGAAACAAGGAATGTTTTTTTCCTTCTCAAAGGTGAAAAAATGACAGATTATCCAGGGATGAAATGATGCCAGAAATAATAAAGTGAAAGTGTGGGGAAAAAATTAAAAACAGAAAAGGTGGGAAGAAAGACATTGACAGGATGAAATACAATCAAAATTCAGTGAATGAAGGGTTGATGTTGAAGAGATATGTAGGGGATAAGCCAAAAAAAAAAAAAAAAAAAAAAAAAAAAAAAACAAACCAACAAACAAAAAACCAACAACAACAACAAAAACCTAACAGGTGGAAATAAAGCATGGGGACCTGTCATAGGGGACAGCAAAAGTCCATAAAAATGAAGTAAGAGCAACATCGAAAAAATTGCAGTGAAAGCCAGGATGTCATGCTGATGTATTGAAGTTTTAAAGGATGTCAGGAAAGCTGGTATACATTTGCAGACGGGAAAACTTCATATTATTACTCTAGACATGGTGTTGATGCTGCATCAGTGTGTTGTCCTCTGTGGCAGTGGGACTGCACCCACTGCCATCATGGGTGTATGGCTGGGCAGCTCAGATATGTTCACAGTCCTTTGAAATTCACTGTCAGTTGGGTACCACACTGCTTCATCTGTCTTTGCAAATCGTGCCCTTATGTTTTCCTGTTACCTGATAAGATTTTCCCTAATGGTGACAATGACTTTGGTGCTTTGCAGCAGGCACAGTCTGAAAGTAATGAATTTTAGTACATAAAGATACTAGTTTATGCTAGAGCCCTTTATATGACACAAACAGCAGAGTATTTCTATCAAGGGGAGTTGCCCAGAAAGGCTTTTCTGTCATATCATTACACACAGTTATCAAAATACGTATGCATCTGTTTGGAGATGCCGCAGCTTAATTTCTCCTCTGAACTTGACTGGCTGGCTGTAGCTGACAATGTGACTACAGAAACACAAACAGAGAAGTATGTCCCTGCAGGAATAAATACATGCGTCTATATTCAAACTCAGCATCCACAACAAGTGATTACCCCAAGCATTTGGTGGTCTAACAGTGGTGCTAGACCTGTGATGTCCCCCTCCCTAACCCTGTACCCCTCTTGGTAAAAGGCCATTTACCAGCAGCCAATACAAGCAGGGCAGTTCTTGTAAGGGCTCCGGCACACACAAAGAAATCAAAATCTGTCTTAAAATAATGAAGCAATCTTTTGTGCAAAAAGTTTCCAAATGTAGCAAAGGCTCATCCACACCAAAACACCCCCCCCCCCCCCCCCCACCTCAATCCACCTGCCAGTAGGAAGGCTGGGTACTGCAAGGGGCTGGGGCTGCAAAGGGGTGAAGGGGATGGATTTTTTTTTTTTTCAAATTGCAATTGTTTGGGTTGCTGATCCAAGGTAAATGACAAGAAATCGAAAAACACCCCCAACACACATATTTCAACCAAAGCAAGCGCTTGGGATTATTTTTTCCCCTCTGTGTCTGTTTGAAGGTATTCTCCCGAGTTGACAAGCACGTGTTTTGGAGACCATTGAAAAGTTTCTGCCATAAATAGAGGAGGCAGCTTGGCTTAAGTGTTGCTAGGGAATACCTGGCAACAGGCAACAATAGTCCTTTTAGAGAGCCCAGGGCAAACAGTGACCGTGGTAATGGGGTGGGCTTAAGGGAGGCTTCTTGCCCAAAGCCCCTCCACTCACACTGCGCCTCCAGCCCTGGGCTGTGTTCCGGAAATTCCCGGCACAAAGCCCCCCATTCAATGGGAGGCGGGCCCGTGCGTGTGCTTTCTGGTGGGGAGGGGGGCTGCAGAGGGAGGGAGGCCTTCTTGCCAAAAAAAAAAAAAAAAAAATCCAAAGTTTTGTGTTTTCTTTTTCTTTTTTTTCTTTTTTTTTTTTTTTGCAAAGGCTACGAGAAGCACAGAAAGTGCTAAGTTTGTAAAAGGCGCTGAAAAGGTTCAGAAAGAAGCATAATGGGCCAGGGGGATGCCCTGTGAATTTTGAACAGAGAGCAGAAAAGAGACTCTAAAAAGCAATTAGTGATGCCGCTTGTAGCTGAAGAGGGAGCCTGAAGGAGGTGGGAAGGCGCAAAAAGAAGAGGGCAACTCCATCCACTTCATGAAGTCCAAGAGAAGCGGGACAGGGCTGGAGGCTGGTGCCTCCTGTGATGCCAGGAGCGGGAGCAGCTGGAGGCACACGGCAAGGGCTGCGGCCGAGGCGTGCCGGCGGCCAAAGGCACATGCCACATGCCAAGCTGGGTCTTGGCTTTGCCTCCCCTCCCCTTCTACGCTTCTGTAAGTGGGGGGAAGCAGCAGGGCCGGGTTGCTCTCTCCCAGCTAGCACAGCATGCCTCACTGTCTCGGCACAGAGGGTTTCCCAACCATGTGCATCCTCCCAAAGGGTGAACGCAGGGGGACATGGCCAAAAGACATCCTCCATCCTCTCCTTCCCATACCTCACTCCATCTCCAGAGCCATGCAGAGGTCCCTGTTTAGCTGTACACTCCCCGTGCAAAATGAAAATAATGCTGCCTGCTCATTAGCTGGGAGTTGTAAGAAAAAAATAAAAGGGCTGTCTGAACAGGCCTGAATAGCTATAACCTTAATAGGTTGTCAGAAGTCTGCTGGCAGCAGGGTGAGGGCAGCCAATCCCCCTCTAGTCTTTTGTCCTAGACATTGTTTAGGATCAGTGGTAGCTCATTAGGTCGGGACAGTAATATTCCTAACGATCCTGCAGGGCCGAGTCTTCAGACCGTGTCTTCAGCTGTTTTCTTGCTGTCAGTCTGGTTCACGGAGCACCATTTACCTCAACAGAGATACTTTTGTAGAAACTGCTATTTACCTTCCCTATCCCAATCACTAGCCTTTGATGAAAGCTGCATCTGGAAGGGGGAAAGGGGAAGCTGAGCACCCTACCTGCACACGCAGATGTGTGGTGTAGTGGCAGGCAGGCTGGAAAAGCCAAGTAGATGGGGCCCTGACCTACAATTCTGCCCTATGGTTTGCCTTGTATTTCAGATTCCACCTGCAAAGCAGGGATAATCACCCATTTTTGCATTCTGGGGGTGGTGGAGAAGAAAATATTAGAGTGTGAGGCTTCCAGGAAGTGGGCCAGATTAGTAGCTAAAATTAATACCTTTCCTGCATTCAGGAGTGCTAGAAGAGCTGTGTTTCGTTTTTCTGGTTTTTAACTTAAAATAAATAAATAAAACCTGCAAATCAAAATGGATTTTTTTAGTGGTGTATAGTACCTCTTACTTCCTGTATTTATTTGCAGCCTAGCAGCATGCATCTGCTGAGGAAGTGAGTAGAGTTAAAACCCCACCTCCCCTCAGGGCCCTCCACCTCTGAGAGCCTGTGTGCAGGCATGGGTTCCCTGAGAGACCGAATCCCCAGCCCTTGACATACATGCTGCCTGGTGGTGTCACAAATCCAAGATGACATATTAGCAAAGTGATGAAGCTAAAGAATAATTGATCATTCGGTAGATTTCCTTGTCATTAGGCAACACATTATATAGCCACTTGTCAATCTCACCGATCACAGAGAGCAAAGAACATCCTCATTCTCTGCCCCCTCCAAGAAAAAACTGGTATTTAAGGCCTGAGGTTTTCTAAGGAATCTGAGAGCTGCATGCAGCTGCCCTGGCTCCCTATTAAAAACCAGCCAAACTAACAAATAATGACGAAACGATTTCCTTATTTATTTTGTGTTAGAAGCAGGGTGGACAATGAACTGTTCTCTGAAACAAAGGCACAAGAACTACTCATCCCTTTCACTCCCGTAAGAGGATGGTAAGTACGCAAAGGTCAGCAAACAGACACTGAAAGGTTCAAACCAAGAGCACAACAAGGCAATGAGAACAGCATCCCCAGATCCTCGGTGAGTGCAAAGCCCACCAGCAGCTGCCTCTGTGGTGCTCCAGAGATGGAGCAGCTGCTGTGGGCATCCTGCGGACGTAAATAGTTCTGTTGCATTCTCCACACTAGGATCCTGTGAGGGGGTTTGCTGTCCCACAGCACACCACCAAAACACATGGGGAGGCACAGTAAAAGGCTTATGTTTCCACCACTATTACTTAGTTAAGACTGTGTTTGAGTAATTCTGTGATCTGGGCTGCTTTGCTTGCTAATTAATATCATTAACTACAAGTTCTCCATGATGAGGCCTCCCATCACCCTAAACAGTGATGGAATTTCAGACCCAAAATAATATTTTTGTATGGGGTAGGGGGAATATTCCACAGTCAGTGAAACCAGATTACCTGGTTATAAGGGAGCAGCATCCTGTGCATCGAGAGGTGCCTGCCAGCAGCAGCACACAGCAGTGTGAGTAGGCCGAGTGTGAGTCTGTCTGAGAGACCCCAGGATGGATTTCTAAATGATGATAAGACATAAAAATTATAAAACTTTTGAATATGAATAATAGAACAGAGTGTTTTGGCTGCCCTTTTTTTTTTTTTTTTTTCTTTTTTTTCTTTTTTTTTCCCAGACAAACAAAGATTATGACTTTTTTGGTGCTGTTTGCCATTTCAGCTACACACTATCTTGCATAGAAGTACTTACTTTTAGGCCGACAAAGACCAATCCACTGCCAAGGGATTAGGCATTTTAAGTGCTATCAAAATGCCTACTCATTGGAAAAAATCTTGTTTCACTTTACCTGCCTTCTGTGTGAGCATGAACATGTTGGTCCATGTACACACAGGTGTGCACACCTGCACATACCGCTGCCCACACACACATACACTCACAGCCACCCAAGCACATACGAGTGCACATATGGTCACACACACACAGATGCACACAGACATGCTCACAACCACATACCTGCAAGCTTGTACACAGACTTGTGTGTAAGCACACTTGTACACAGCCCGGTACACACGCATGTACACGCACACACATGCACACCTACATACATCCACCACGCGACCCATGCCGGCAACACCCCCAAACACACATTTACCCCCCAGGACCCCCTCCCCAAAAAGTCGTGTCCCTCCGCCCCCCCCGGCCGGGCGGCGGGGCAGCACCACGGACAGCGCCCGCGCTCCGCAGCGCCCCGCGCCCCCCCGCGGCGCCCGCCCGGCCCCTCGCAGCCCCCCGGCTCCTGAAGCCGGCCTTGGGAAGCACGCGAACACCCCTGGGAGACAGAGGCCCCGAAATGCCCGAGCACAGACCCCTGCCGAGGCCCTTTTTGGTTCAAAGGGGTGTTCTGAAAATCACCTGGCTTTAATACTTTGGCAACAGGCTCACATGGAAACTATTCTTAGAGCTAAGAGCACCAAGAGGGGCGTTATTTATTTCCATGCTGCAAAGGCACAGGCATTCACCCTGTAATGGTGATGCTTTCTTGTGTACAGTTTGTCATATTCAGCAGGGCATGCAGGCCATAACATTAGTGTGGACCCTTGTTCCCTAGCATGAAACCACAGAATAGCTCCCTCCTTAGCCAGTGAGGGTTGTAGAAGTGATGGCATGTTTGAGATGATGCTCTAACCCTGCCTTCCAGGTGAACGTGGCTGGGAGTCTCGATGGATATGTCGTGGTAGCAGAGCCCTTAGTGCTATCTGGTCACAACAGCTGAAGTTCACCAGTCTCAGCACTCAATTCATGGCCATGAAGGAGGCTGTTTGAGCAGCACAGCTCAGTGAGCTGAGCCCTCTGTGATGGCTGCGAAGGTAGAGTCACATGCATGAGAAAGGTGACACCGTGTAGAAATGAGCTCCATAACTGGTAGGCAGGTCCGACAGGCATCAGCAGGCTGAGAGGGACTTGCTGTAAGCTCTGCTAACGCTGCCTGGGTCTAAAGGAAGTGCAAGGTTCACAGGTTTCAGGTGCAAAATTTAATCTAATGTCTTCCACATCAAGGACTCGCTTAGTCAATATGGTTGTTCATTAACTACACTGACACTCTTTTCTATCTCAACAGCACCTTTCCTGGCACCAGAAGCAACAGATTTTGGATGCTGTGCAGCAGTACTCACCTGGCCAACACCTGAGCCGTGCAGGACAGTGGCTGTGGGCCTGAATGCAGGGTTAAGCTGTGATTCTCAGATATTATTCCAGACATTACAAGGCTAAGAGACACGTTTTTTGGGGTCCCTGTGAGTGTACTGTGCAGGGTTTAGTTTTTTGTCCAATGGCCATGTGACACTTTGTAGTGCCTTGTGTTGTTTTTCCACCCATAAAACCTCCAGAAACTCTTGAATTAGCAATGCTTATGTGAAATAAACATATCATTGTGCCACATGCAGCCTCTTTCCAGCTGCAACAGTTAGATCTGACAGTCTAAACAGATACAAGGTGGGAGAAGAGAAGCTTTGCAGTCACCCTTGTGTAACAAACAAACTGCCCATTCCCCCAGGTAGCCCAAAGCAGGGGCCCAGCCCATGGCAGCTCCAGGGCCCCCAGGGGCTGCAGGCCTGCATGGAAGAGCACGCTGCCATGCAGATGCACTAGCAACAGGATCAGCTGTTTTATCAGCCTGACACACACACACACGGGCTTTTCCTCTCAGCCAGGCATATTCGCTTGGGCTCAGCACTCTGTCAGCACACTCATGGGCTCGGGCTAGCAAGTTCAGAGCCAACAGGGTGTCTTTTCAGTGAACTCCCTCACAATACAGCCATGATCTCTCTCGCCCTGTCTGAGGCTCAGCCAAGCATGCAGATTATAAGACCCTCCCCCTCCTTGCTCTCCATTTGTTGTTTGAGGTAGTTTAAAGCAGAAAATGTCACTTTATTTGCTCCTATCATTTAGTATCAATTCCAACTTTTTAGATTTCTTTGCAGTAGTTCTACATGGCAAACAAAGTATCAGATAGGCACTGACTTTACTGCGTTTTTATTTTCAGACTTGTGGCTATCACCTAGCATTTGGGTCTAATTCATGGCATTCCCACAGGGGCTGAATGCAGGCAGCACAGAGCTGGGCAGCACAGGATGCAGTGTGAGCTTGGAAAACCTAAGCTGGCCTTGGCCCAGAGAGGAAGCAAGTTTGCAGGAGCCCAATCCTTTAAGCAGCTTATCTCCTCCTTTCTGCTGCAGCACAGGGGGGTATGGTGCAGTTCGGACTGCAGCCCCTGCCTGCTGATGCAGAGCCGCCTTAGACTTGCACAAAGTTAGGAGGCTCAGCAGATATGTAAGAAATGTAAGATGGAAAGGCAGATCTCTGTATTATTGGAGGGAAGAATTGAACACACATCCCCCAGAGCCAAAGAAGTGAGAGCACAAACAAACTTGCTCTAGTGAACAGCTGGTTAGAGATACAGAGTGTGGCATGTCCAGCAGACACGTATAGACCTTCAGCATTCCAGCAGGTAGGGCACTCACTTACAGCTTCTACTTCCAGGGTCAAACCTGCCATCCTGGCTGGGACCAAGCACCCTGAACACTACAGCCTGAAGTGTGGAAAATGTCATAAGCAATTCCAGCCAATCTATTCCTACATAGATAAGTCAATGGCAATTAAAAGATCAAAATCATACAGAACAAAATATAGTAATATTCCTGACTGGTGCTAACAGTGGTCTACAGTACAGGTACCATATACAAAGTAAAACGCAGTACCACATCAGGATGGGCCAAAGACTGCACCTGGTCCTCACTTAGTAAATACATTTCTATTTTGATGAATAGCTATGTAACTCCTAAATACAAATCCTGCAGTGAACTCCAGAAGAGACCTTAATCCTTTCCCCTTAAAGCTGGATGGGTGTTTGTGATCTGAAGAGCTCAGTAGAAGGGAAATATTGAAACTGAGAGGTGTGAGGCCTTAAATGATCATCTCCCAGCCCAAATCATTGGCTGAGAAGGTGGCCACAAAAACAAAAAAATCATACAAAAAAAAAATTCAAAATAATTGAGAAAGAAGATGAATCCTTTTAGGATCTATTTCCAATAAAGAACTAGGAATACTTTTCCCAAGGGAAGATAGGAAGTGACTATATGAAAAAGAGAAAATGCAGTTTCCAGTAGAACCATCTGAACTGAATCCAAAAAAGGACCTGATCAAACAGCTGTCTTTATGCTTATGAAAAACCCTTTTGCCACTCTAGCTCTCTAGCTGTGATGGTGGTGTATTCTGCTCATTCACCTTAACCCCACATGAATGCGTTGAAGCAGCACAGAGCCTGTCACAGGCAGGAGGACTGGGAGCAGCTCTTCATAGCTCACATTTGACCCATCTCTCCATGCAGATCCATCAGGCCTCAAGAACAACCTCATGGAGACCCTCAGCAGGCAGCATGGACATAGCCTTGCATTCAACACAACACCTTCAACAGCTTCCCACTGCACCCTGATCATTGCAAGGCTGTGCCATGAAACAAGTCAGCAACAAACACACTGTTGCCTCCTCAGTATCTCCTTTGTGTCATGGGACACAACTGGTGAAGTAAAGGACAGCCTTCTCTTATTTTAAGTAGCCACAAGGATCATAGCAGCAGCATCCAACTAATAGGCTGTCTCAATTAGGAAAAAAAATGCTTTTGTTGTCCAGGTAGAAATTTCTACAGTTTATTTCTTCCAACTGTTTGATGAATAAATGCTTTCAGATTAGGACAATTAGTCTCTGAAATAATTCATTCTTTCTGGGAAATGCAGAGGGACAGATTTACTCTTCCTCTTTACTGAGGTAAATCAGCAAAGATGGGTCTTTTATAGCGGGATCATCACTTATTAAGAAACCATCTTCATTCTCTTTGATGCTGGGGACTGAAGCTGAGCCCATCTATTCTTTTTTTTTTTTTTTTCCCTTTAATTCATCAATGCCAGTTTAGAAAGACTTATTTGTCCAAACAAAGTTTGTCTGGCACTGCAATTCGCCTGCAGTGATATCTGTTCAATGGCGACCCTTCACTATGGGTCATAAATTCTGCCTCTAATTCTTGCCAAATTTGCTTTCAGTAGCAATGAAGAGGAAATTGAGGAGCTTAGTATTTTGAGGAACAGCAAACCATTAAAGAAACAAGCCAGAAATCACTGTTAGGCTTAGATATAAAGATCTAGCATACTCTTTATTGAATGAAATGAGCAGTGCTTGTTGAATATAGGTCTTAATTTTTTTTTCACAGCATCTTCAACACTGTTGCCATGTTTTTGGAAGCTTCTCTTTCCAGAAATGTTGTGTCCTTTGCTATATATGTATATGTATATGTAATATAGTTATTATTTTCATAGCTCTTTACTAATAAACAATGTTGAATACAGACTTCAAAACTATGCATGACAGCCAAGGATGCTGTCTTATTTTGATAAACTTTATTCATTTCCCCGAGCGGAAACCGTATCTTCAGTCAGATCCCTGCAGGCTCATTTTACCACATAGAACTTACAATTTGTTGGAGTTTCTCTTGGCTTCCTCTAGCCTTTAATAAGAAGACCCTGACTTTCCTTCCATTGTAGTGCTAGCTATTTCCTATGTGAGGTCACTTTGAGTAATTCATTTCTAAAAAGTCTGTCCCTGTATTTGCACTGCAAACACACACACCGTGTCAGAGATCTCCTTTCAGTACATTCTGCTAAGCTATAACAAAACTCTTGATTTTGGAAACACTGCATAGGACATTGTTAATCACCACCTTTGAAGGCATAAGGCTATGTCTTCCTTTTACTAAGTACACTTATAAAGCTGCACGCAGACAGTTTCCAGAATTTGAACAATTCAACCTCCCGGTAAGAAGAAAAATGGTTTGCTTAAACACCTGTATGGAAAGTGATATCTAATCTTTTATGCTCACTATTGGAGAGTGCTCAGGTCAATCAACAGTCAATAGAAGGTAGTGGTAACTCTTATTTTCTATTTTATTTTACAGGCAAGGTTGAGTATTTGTTTTTGAAAGATTGGAGGAGTTGGTTGGCAGCGCCAGGGAACCGGATTCTTTTTATCTGTGTGCTTGTTACAAGGAGGAGGCAGGTGCAGAGCAAGCTTTCTAACACCGTCGGCAGCAATAATCCCCACCTGAGCACTGACTGGCCACCTGCTCTTCAGGCACAGAGATAATTCAGGCTTGAAGTTAGCCTGGTTCTAAGTCTCTGCTAAGTAAAGACTCATAAATGACTCAAATTACAACAAGATCAGTCAGTATGTCAATATATCAATATTTGATCACTGACAGTGATTCCTTCTGGATTCACCCCAAGGCATGCACTGCAACCTGAGATGGCCTAACCCAACTTAGTGCACCTGTAGTTTATGGAGGACCTAGTCCGTGTGCTGCTGAGGATTGCACGTAACTTCTCAATAAGCTTTTCACCAGCTACCCAGCTTATTATTAGAGCCCAGACATCCTAAGTGCTGATGAACTGTCATGCTTATATTTCAGTCAGTTATCAAAATCCAAAATCTTTTCATTCAGAGCCTGGGCCTCAGTTTACAGTGGGATTTGTCATTTTTACAGGAGGTTACTTCCCTTTGCTTAGCAACACATCCATCATAAAGCACACAATGTGAGGCATCTGCTCAGAGGCACAACAAACAGGCAAATACAGAGGTGTACAGAAGCAAGTTTGTTAGCAGCCAGTGGGACTACTTTTATGCAGGAGAAAGAGAAACAAATGAGGCTTGGCCTCATTCTTGTGTTATCTAAATTGCTTAATTTATTCCCTGTAAATAACAATCAACTGCATGGCAAACACTGCCATGAGCCAGGCCCATAACATTCCTTGCTCCCTACTTCTGCTACAAAGCCATTCCTCTCTACTGGCTGAAATATCAGGCTTGATTCTCCTGAGACACTTAAAACCTGTGCGTGTTGGAGGTGTCACACCACGGAAAGTGTCACCTACACCGTTGTGATATTTCAGGGGATTATGCCATGTGCCATTGCAGGGACTGCCAGCTGAGCCCCCATTTCCACCCTATACCTGTCCCTGGACAGGGGACATCTGGGGACAGGCAAGCACCATCTGCTATGAGCAGTGCTGGGGCCTGAACTTCCTTCAACAAAGGAAGAAATACTCAGTAAGCACCTCAATAGCGTACAATTAGGAAGCAGGGAAACATACGTGAGGTGAGCTTTGCAACTAAGCCAGGGAAAAATGAAATAAAGGCATACTCTTTCTTTAGTTTACAAGGAGCAAATTTATCCACCAGATACACACTAAAAAAGAGAGAGTTACTGAACTGGTCATTGCTGAGTCCTCACTCAGACTCACTTGACAAGCCTTGCTGGAATCTCAATGACAAACCAAACCCAAATCATCAGGTGGCAAAGAACAATTTAATTGTTTTCCATAGGAAACTTTGTGAGGATTCACAGCCTACCCAGGGATTTACAAGTGGAGAGAGTTACCAGTCCCACCTTTCACAAATGTGGTTGGCTTTTTCTTTCACCCAGATAGATCCTGAAATGATCCAGGATGAGCTGCAGGTCCAGCTGTCACCACAGCACAAGCACATAGGGAACAGGTCAGGAAGAGGTCAGAAGAACTGGGGGGGAAAAAATGGAAAAGATAAAATTGAGAGATGTGATGGAAATTAATAAGAGGAAAATGCTGCTAGTGAAAGATGGAATCACATGAAATTTTGAAGTTTCTCAATACCATTTCACTCCAGATTATGCAAAAAGATACCTACCTTTTAAATGCATTTTAAATTAAAAAAGATCAAGATGTTATTTATCCCACACCATCCAATCAAACAAATTAAAAATCGGTGACTATTCTGGTGACAGGTTTTTAAGAGCTTTGGATGCTTTTATCCCCTCTACCTGTAACCCCACCAAATCTCACCAAAAAAAAAAGAAAAAAAAAAAAAAAAAAGGAAAATGGTAAAAAAAGATCATAACAAGTCCATTTTAAACACTCCAACAGGAAAACAAAGCCACAGTCTCACATTTTCCAGAAGCTCTAGAAGCCTGTAATTGCTAAGTCTGTAAAGTCTGTAACTGCTGCTGGTCACCACACTGCATGTCCCTGTGCACCTCCCTGCCTTATTGACACTGTGTGCTCCTTTTGCCAGGACAAATGTTTCATTCTGTGCATACACGACATCTCTCCACAATAGAAGCTGCCAATGGATAGTTCAGGATACGTCGGCAATAAAAGTAGAGGAAATTGCAGCAGTACTAGAACTTGCACTGTTCTTTCATCAAGAACTAGGCCAAGAATATTTTAGTATATTCAGGAAAAAGAAGAAGGGGAAAAAAATGGGAAAACAGCATGCAGAGCAGCTCTGTGCTTAGAGTGAAGCAGGTACAGTTACTTCGTGCTGGATTCATTTCAGTACAACATAACAGCTTTTCACAAAGTGCTTTAGATGAAACTCCCAGGTGAGTTGTTGTTGTATTTAAATACTGCCTGCCTAGGATTGAAATAAACAGCTTTTATATTAATTAGAAACAAATCCTCTCAATTGGAAGGTATAACTGTTTCTAAATTGCACACAACAGTTACTCAGACTTTGATTCAGTTACATGCTTTTAAATTTGTCGGCCATTTGTAATCTAATATGCTATAACTACAGTTTACAACAGTGCAATAAAATATTGATTCAACTGTTTTAACCTTTTAATGATGAGCATAACATGTAATTAAGCCAGTGTGCACCTTCCCTTGGAGCAAGCAATTCACTCATTGCTAGTGCACCAGCGTAGGCATGTATTTATAGCCTTGTCCTGGGAGAATTGTGTTTTACGCATGTTTTGCAGTATTACATATGCCAATTATCTGTTTGCTGGTTTCTGATTATACTTTAATCAAAGACGCTCAATACTATGCATGTAGGCGCTGAATATAGATTGCTACTCTCTTCACTGGCCAAGTACATTGATTTCACCAGCTGGGAACCTGACTCTGATGCTTCATATTACACTGAAAGCAAAATCCTTGTAAAAGGACTTGTGCCTGCCCAGGAAAGCAAGAGGCATCATTAAATGCACCTGAGGCTGATAATGCAAAACTTCTGTCCAAGGCAGAGCGAAGCTTGCTTCCTAAGTCCTCAGGGATATTTAGTAGCTCTAAAGTTGTTAGAGCCCCTGTATCGGCCTTCTCCATAAGATAACAGCCTTGTCTGGCTCCTGGGAACAAAGCTCCACTTTTCTTAGCTTTGACCCTATTAGGAAAATCCACATTTCTTTTGTGGCTGACTAGCTGAAACAAGATGTTGTTTATCTCGGTTTACCTCACACCATTCAGAGAAAAAAAAATCTAAACAGATTCTCAAAATGTTTGTGATCAGATTGAATAGGCCAAATTAATCCTTTGTGCTTTCAGCCTGTTTTTCATTAATTAGTGGAAACCCAACCTGACAATACTCAATATCACAGTCACCAGACCAAGAGTGCATTGCTGAGATAAATGGAGAAGAAGGAAGATGTCAGTTCCTGGCATTATCATCCTCCTGTGCAATAGCTGTTTGTTTGTTTGTTTGAATATATATGATAATGGCAGATAATGCATCTTTTTTTCCAGTGCCTAGGATATTTCCATGAAGTCATGTAAATAAAATAGAGAGACCAAGAACAATTGTGGTTGTCAGGCATTTTTGGAAATCTCCACTGCCTTGTATAAAACTCTTCTCTTTTTTTGGTATCAGTTCAATGCCTTCACAGATGCTGGCACGTTTAAAGTCTGGGCGTCTTTTCAAAAGTACCACTGCACAGACCCTTCCTCTAGGGACATCTTTTCTCTCTCATAATGTACATTCACGTGAAGTCAGCATTATCCCAGATCCCAGCCTCTCGTGGTTGTGATCCCAAAGGCCACTGCAACAAGAGCTGCCCATTAGCTTTTGTTCCTCCCAACCTCTGTGCCACTAACATAGTGGGTGTTACTCTATGTTACCTCTGAAACATCACCTCCAAAGTCCTAAGAGGTTCTGGTTTTTCTCCTACTCCCACCAGGGCAGTTTGTCACATTGTCCTAGAGCCACCCATTGGGTTGGCAGTGGATCCAAAGGAAGAGGAGCAGGTTAGGGAATTCAGGGTACCAGCTGCTGGATGTTTTGTGGCACCCTTCTCATGGCTGTCACACGTCTTCCCTTCTCCCTCCTGCACTCATCTCTCCACAGAACTACTCCAGTGCAGCAGTCAATATTACAAATAAATGATTGCAGGGAAACAATGAAGTTATTATTCTTACTTAGCAGTTTCTGCTCACCTTTGTCCATTTCTAAACTTGCAATTTCCATTAGTTCCAGCAGTTTTTGTTAGGCTGTCTTAGCGCAAATCACAGCTTGCACCCAGCATGGCTGAGGGTGGCAGGGCCACTATTGTCCCTTTAATGCTGAGGGCAGCCAAGGGTGAGATGCTCCCTCTTCACCAGGCAGAACAGCCACAGGGCTGTTGTAACCTGTTCTTTAGCGATGTGGTGGGATAAAAGCTCTGTACCTGGATGCAGGAAAATCTCAGTGTTCTGCTCCCACTGAAGGGGCACGAAAACGCACAACTTTCACCATCAACATTTCAAGCAACATCAAAAAATAACTCTGTCTTTCTCTGGGCACAAAGAAGAGTGTGTGGTAGGGGAGGTAGGCAGCACTTTTTCACTCTTTTCAAAAGTGCCAGTATCAAATTGTACAGAACAGAAGGAAAAGTCATAGAAAGATGTTTCTGAAGACTGATGACAAGAGACTATGGACTGTCCTGACATCTACAGGAGGGAGAAGTGATTGGGAAGGTAGCTCTACAGCACTTCCAGAAAGACACTTTTAAGACAACCATTTTTATACCAGTTCACACAGGAAGATGACATGGGCATACAAGCAAGGCTTAAGAAAGGATAAGCAAGCCCTTCACCTACAAACCACTCCTGGAAAGTCACAGAGGGTTCCCCATCCTCCTGTCTCTGAGTGACAGAGAAGCTCCTACATCTTCTACCATCTCTAACACACAATGTAGTAAAATGTGATGGCTTATTCTTAGCCACATACTCTAAGAAATTACTCTGGACAATTAAAAGTCCCCTAGATAATCCTACTTTGCTATTACCCTCAACACAGACAGAGCTCTAAAGATATCTGCTGAAAATACAGGAGTATTTGAGGTCTGATAGATGGTAATAGAAGGTAGCTAAGGAGCAAGGTCTTTTCTTTCTCATGTACTTCCATGGTTGGAGTTAGTTTGAGAATATCTTCTCTGTACTACAGCATACAGATCTATGTTTATAAAGCACCGGAAATCAAGACTGTCTGGACAACGTGTAACAAGCAGAGGTATAAAGTATTGCTAAGGTGCCAGAGTTTAAAAGGGACTTCAGTCCAGCTGCTGAATTCTCACCTGCAAATATGTAGAGAGCACATATATGTTTGTGTCTTTACCTTTGCAAATGAGCAAACCATTTGTTTAAGCAAATGCACCTACTCTGTATCCCAGGTATGAGCACAGATTTCTGGCTGACAATTTCAGAAGATGATACCAAAATACTTGCTTAAGGTCCAGTGGCTGTCTTAACCTGTCCTCAGCCTGAAAAAATCACAGAGCATGCTGAAAACATCTTTTATACACTTTTTAACATCACCAGCAGGACAGAAGACCAAAGCAAATCAAATCAAAACAAAAACACCCTGTATTGTGCTTCTGTAGTCACCACCCTGTCTTTCTGGAAAGCTGAATGACCCGTACAAAACCAAGTAAGGAAGATGAGCCCTGAGAGATGGCTATGCAAGCAGAGCTCATGCATGGATACACACTGCAACATCCTCTGCTTCCCTACCAGCTCCATCCTTGTGTGCCAGCAGGGGACTGAAACCGATGAGACCATTAAGTTCAAAAAGAGCATGGGATCTCATAGCTAAGTGGGGACAAGCTTAGGCAATACTTGAGCTGACCTCTCCCCCATGCAGAGTTCTGTCCCTCCAAATTAAGGTTGAGGGTCACTGATGAGGCTGGATGAGGAAGCTGACACTGCAGGTGCAGTGTACTAGTTGGGATGGATAAAAGAAAAAGAAGAAAAGAAGAGAGATAAAATTGTATTTCACTTCCCATTTTTAGCTGTACTGCCTCTCCTGCTGCAAATTTGTAAGCATAAATGTATGGGGAGGTGTGTGTGTATGTACGTGTGTGATAAACAGCGGTAGGCTGGCGTGCTTTTATCCATTTCATAAAGCTTTTATTTGGACAGCAAATCTGTCTTGCCAGGAAGGTATGAATATCTCGCTAGGCCAGGGGGTGAAGCCGAACTCCCAGAGCAGAGTCCCTCAGCACCCCCAGTCCACTGTGGGCCTCCAGACCAGCATCTTCATCGTCAATCAGGGGCAGGTGGGATAAGCTCTCCTCTGGCTCATCCCATCAAGATGTGAGCAGAGACCTCAGCTTCAGCCAGATGTGAGAGGTGAAGGAGGACTGTGATGAGAATGCAGATTTTTCTAGATTTTGTCATTTTTAAAATAAACACAGTGGGTGGCAACAAATCTTAAAAGTCTTTCAAATGGCTCAAAAAAAAAAAAAAGAAAAAAAAAGAAAAAAAAAAGAGAAAAAGAAAAACAACTTTCAAGACAGGAATACTTATTAACAATAAACAAATGATAACAATAATAATAAAACATAAACCCAAGCAACAAACAAACTGAAGCAAATCTAAAACCAGGCTGTCTCCTTTGTAACCATCCTCCCTGGGTATGCAAGAGCGAAAACTCCGCTTCACGCAGGGGCTTGAAACCCAAACCCCCAGGGGCTTGCAGGGCCTTCCCTGCGCCCAGCGAACAAAGAGCAGGCTGCGGTTCAAAGCGGACCACAGCAACGATAATGGGAGCCTTCAGTTTGTCGGCAAGGGCGGCAGCGCGTGCTGCGGCGTGCCACAGCTGCGTGGCCCCAAATTGCGAATGCACTGCACGCCGCCGGGGCCGCGCTGCGTAATGATACCTCCATCTCGCCTGCCAGCAGCTGGGGAGCCTTACTTTTTGTGCCACACTAGGCAAGTTGACAGCCACCACTTTTCTCATTCTGCTTACTTCCTTGCGCCTCGGAAATAAGCAAACGTTTCTATTCACCGAGGATCCGTTTCCCCATAAGCTGCATTTTACTGGGCTCTCAAGTTACTTCTGTGCAGAATTCTGCTTGTGCTCTGCACACCATGCTTAGCTTTGTCATACAGCACAATTTACCTGATTTCTTTACGTGCTTTACAAGGGGCATCTGTCAGCTGGCTTGAACAACTGTGGTCACTGAGGAAAAATTCTCCATCCTCTAAACTGGGCATTATGTGTTCAACATGTCCAAGCCTCAAATATGAATTGAGATTTTAATAATTGGGGTGGTTTTGCCTTTGAAATACTTCTCTACAGGGTCTTTGATCTCCTAGCTTTGCTTGAGCAGTCCTGTAAACATACTTGCCCAAAATATAGGCAAATTCTGTAGGCCAGACCCTTTGCTGATGGAGAATTGGGGTTGTCCAAAGAGAACTAGTGATCTGTGTCCCTTGGCAATCTGTCTTACACAAATTGTTTGGTTTTGTTTCTGTTTCTCTTTTCTTTCTTTTTTTTCTCTTTTTTTTTTTTCCTTTTTTCCTTTTTTTTTTTGGTATATATAGTGTGGAGAAGACAGTGAATGATCTTCTCAGCCTGACAACAAATTCCATTTTGCTGTCATCCCTCTCAGTGAAATATGCTCAGAAGACATGGTGAGAGACCAAAGGAAGGAGGCGCTGTCCCAGCAGACCAGCAGGAGACCTACATCTGCATCTTCCTCACCCCCAGGTAGATACTCTCTTGTTAATATTAAACTGAGTTCAGGTTTCAGGCTTTCTTCCAGTAAGAAGCATTCATCTGTCGGCTTCTCTTCTACCCAACATCTGTGTTCAAAAATTACAAAACTGAAAGGTAGAGAGACTTAGCTTCCTATGGAACCAGGCTAAAAAGGCAGAATACAGAAGAACCTCATCCTATCCATATCCATATCCACACATCAAACTTTAGTAAGATCAGGATGGCAGAAATGCCTCACTTGGTGAGCTCTGCTGTAAGCTATATTTAATGAAGAACTACCTTTTCTTAGGCACCTCAGTTGATGCCAGGAACTGCAACATCATATAGGAAATATGAAGTCATGCAAAGGACTTGGACTCCAGGATCGTGAAACATTCACTCATTGGAAACTGTCCTGAGAACCATGCAGCTGGAATGACCCTGCTTTTCAAATGAAATACTTCCCCATCAAGTAATACAGACCCTGGCAAAAAATATGACTTTTCTCCCTTAAAATAAACAAATAAATAAATAGTTTTGATAATATAAAACACTTTTATTTCAGTAAAGTTGTTCTGAAGCATAGTGAAGTTCTGTCTATTCAGATGTATCCACAGAAATACTAAAGTTACTCAAAGGAAAGGAATTTCTGATATCTGAGTTTCTCTAAATCAAGACCTGATCTTGGATGGCTCCTGTTGGGCATGCTATGACACAGAAAAAATAAGATAACAGTGGTCATCAAGCCAACACCACCACATTAAATTTAGATTGAAAACTCTCCACAGAGCCTACTGTATAATCTCATGGCATTTTCTGGGACAGGAAAGTGTCAATCCTTCTCAGCTGTGGCTGGAGGACTCAGAGCATGTCAGCTGAAGAAGTAGGATCAAAACGACAATCAGGAGGGTGACGGGTCTTGCTGGGATGACAGGCAGGGCGTGCATGTGGAGTGAGCACATACATGTGTACTCTGTTGCCCCTAAACTCCCCGCTGCCTCCTTTCTTGTGAGCCAGCGGGGCTCCAAGCCCGCTGAGAGTACTGACTTGTGCAATTTCAATGCCCTTTAGTGATGCACAAGAACAGAGCCGACAGGAGAGCAGAGGGGATGGGGCATCACAGGGCTGCTGTTTATTTGCATAGACATGAAGCCCATGGTTAGTTCACACATGATTCAGGGACCTGAAATTTAAGATTTTATACTGACAATGCTTTATAGCAAGTATTGCCAGGAGGTCTCTTTTCAATGGCCACCATGCTCTAATTAACAAAGCAAAGCTATAGGTGCATTGTAGAGGCCTTCAAGGTCTTGCACAGAAACCCCACTATAGGGCACTAATCAGGGGAAACATCAGCATTTCATACCAGACCTGCCCCACCTACCCACACAGAGCTCTTGCAACTTTTCCTGGCATCCTAGGGAGCAAGGTGGTAGTAACAGTCTCTGCTTACCTGGAGGCTTCCCTCAAACACGGGGCAATCACTATGCAGAAATATGCCCCTGTTCTCAGTGAGAGCCAACAGTAAAGCAGAAATCTGTGAGATGGGCCACTTTCCCCGGGAACCCAAAACCCTCAAGGCCTGCTTCCTCCCACCACAGTACATTCCCAAAGGTACCACACTGTAGAGAACTTCCCACAAGGAAGCCCCAGGCTGTTGCCTCCCACCAAAAAAAAAAAAAAAAAAGTAAAAATCCACTAGATGTCCACATCCAAATCCTTAGCTCAGTGTTTGGTAGGTTACAGGAAATACTGAAACACATCTCATTATAAATAGTGTTTCATATTCGAAAGTGGAACCAACAATCTTTTCCTAATTTAATCTTGCAAAAGAACTGTGCAAACACACATAGTTATTTTCAAGATGCAGTGATTAGGAAATGTCAGCACAGCTCCAATGTACACAAATAAATCAGTACACAAAGATAGATTTAAAAGGCAACCCCAGAAGAGAGTAACAAGGACCACGGTCTTATGCTGGCTGTTTTCCCTGAAAAGACATTTTTAACTTCATTTAGAAATACCTCCCTCTCTTTTTTTGTGAATACACACGTGCGGGACATTCAAAGAGAAGTCTTGGTTAGAAGGAACTAGTTTGCAAAGGGAGCTATTGGCAAGCAGATTTCAGAGACCATATTATTCTTATGTGTCACTTTGTCCTCTGCAAAATTATTCCAATGAAAAGATTTTTTTAGGTGAAGCACAATTAAGTTTGACCTTCTTTGCTTAAATTAAAATAGGAGTGAAATGAAGAATCTGACTCATTCCTCTAATTTTACAGGCTCAATAGTAATCTAGCCATGCTATTCATTTAGAGAAACCATTAATTTTGCTATGTGGCTGAAACTAGAAGGCCTCAGCTTTCTTTCTCTCACTTTTCCCCCCTCTTTTTGTTCTTTGTCTGTGCACCTGTTTGCACCACTTTACCATCTCATTTGAAAAACTTTGGGTAATCCTCTGGCACTAACCCTGGTGTGATAATACTTGTGTTATTCAGCAGCATAATTACAAAGGACAACACAGATAAAACATGTCTTTCACTTCTGCTGTGAATATGCCAGTTTTGCCAATCTTCAAGGTGAACGATTTCTAAAACCTTCTGTATTTAATGTTAATCTAAATTCTTCACACAATGAAACTTCCAGCACCTTAGGGGAAAATGGTTACTTTTGACACATCAGAGTGAATGTTAATCATCAAAACTTTTACAGCAGCTCCTTCCATATCATGGTCCTCCTCCAAGACACTTTGTGAACCTTGATGAACAGACCTGTTCAGAGACAGCTTAGTCTTAGATCTTGCTTTGACAAGGGAAAGCTAAATGCTGGGACCAGGAAGCAACAAAATCTTTAGCTGCTGAATTATAATCCTTTGGGCCAGGATAATGTTACTAAAATCTACCAGTCAGGCAGATTCTATTTTCTTTCCATATTTTGGGGTGAACTTTAACTAACTTTAACTAATCTTGTTGGACTCAATGGGGCTGGTAGAAAAGGGAGAGTCCCATTGGCTTGGGTCTCTTCTGATGAACTCCAACGCAGCAGCTGCTATTATTAAACCCATGGGATCATTTCCCTTAATGTCTTCTGTGGGTGCAATGGTTGAAACATGACCCCAAAAGAAATGTCATTCAAACAGGTATCTGTCAAATCACTTGAGGCTTTTCTAGTCAAAAGTAATACTTTAAATTTGCAAATATGAGGAGTGGCATGGGAGAAAGCACTCAGCAGATGCCAGGCTGTCAGTGCACTGCAGACTGCGGTGGCCAGTGTTGTTTTACTGACCATTCCCCTTACAGCCACAAGAAAAATTCCAACCAGTTTCCTTTGGTACCAGTCATAGGTTGGCAGCAGCAATAGGGAGCTCATGGAGGGCTACAAAACAAGAGAAATTACCTTGTGGTCTCTTTTCAATAGCCTAAAAAAATCATCTAAATTTAGAACTAGTTTTTCTCCACCACATTTATATCACCACATGATAGACGAATGTTAATCCCTTATGTTTCTCTGGCTTGTTGTTTTATTTTTCTCAGACTGCTAAGCTATTTGGGGCAAGATATCTGTTCTAGCCCCACGCCTACCTCTGATCCCATGGCTAGACGTGGTAAATATACAAGATGACAACAGTGGCAAACTTGACATATAAAAAGAATGGCCTCCATCTCAAACCTGATTGCTGACAAGAAGTCTAATATACAGCAGCACTAGCTAGAGGTAATAAAACAGAGCCTAAGAACTGAGGGTGACCTGCAGAACTCCTTGACCCCTGATTGTCTCACCTGCCAACTCTATGGAGACACTGAACTAAAAGGGGTGACAGGAAGACTTGCAGAGAGACCTCAGGATAGTGCTTGGAGGGCCAGAGACAGCCCAGCAGAGCCTCATGCCAGCTCTGAGGCAGATGAACAAAGGTACCAGTCAGTGCCTAGAAGCAAGTCAGCCACGTTGTGTGGTCCAAGTCAGCAGGGAAAGCTTTGTGTACATTCAAGATCATCTCCCAAACCACCAGATGTTATCCTGCCTCCCTGAGAGACCAAACAAAGACCAAGGAAAAGAAGGAAATCTAGTTCCTCTGTCAGGTCTTTGCAAACTTCTCAACAATCTTTTTAGCCCCAAATAGAAAATAGGTATACAGTAATAATAACAAGCCACGTTGTTAGTAAATGGTATGGCAAAACAGAAGGAAAATTGCTTATGAGAATGCTGATGAGCTAAAGCACAGTTATGAGCCTTTCAGTCAATGTTGATGTAACACTTCCACCTCAGGACTGTGATACCCTCTCCTTTGAATCAGTTACTAGTCCTGCGTACACAATGTGAGCTGAGGGCTCAGAAGTTAAGAGAGCAAAAACTTTGTGGGGATGGTAAGAAGTCTTCTCTGACTCACTGTACCAATGCTTAGAAAATGAAGAGGATGCCTGTGGAACCCTTAAGTGAGAGTTGAAACAAAAAATCTTTATACGGTACTCCTGAGGAACCTCCAGAGTGCTTCCCTAAAGCTCTCTGTGGTAGGTGAGATGTCATTAGTTAACTAAGATAAACCACCTAGAAGATCAGATTGAGGTTGTAGTCTGAACTGGCAAGCCCTTATCATAATAGGTAAAAAGTTCATTTGTCCCACTCTCACATTCACCATGGGATCAAGAATGAATCTCAATGTCTGAATCAAGACAGGAGCTATCTAGGTTTGAAGCCTACTGTCCATGAAATCCTGAAATACATCGAAAAAATAGCCTGTGTTCATATCAATGAAGTGAGGAGCCTTCCAAGGTCAAGCAAGAATAATATCTTCCGAGAAAAGAGGCAAAAGAAAAAGTTTTCTCCCTACACAGGTTCCCCAGGTGAAGGACAGTGGTTATTTTGTGGGTGGGCATATTTTCAAAGTTTCGATTTAATTAGGATAATTTTCTAACAGCTTGGCTGCTTATCAGAATCTCGGCAGGATAGAAATTGGGCAAAAATGCTCCTAGAACAGACCTTATTGTGAGAGATCTTTCATTCCATGGTCCTAGCCAGCTGGAAACACTGTGAATAGCCCCTTCAATAATATTTCAGTCTCCTACTTTTGGACCCAGCTGAAACCAGGAAGTGCAGCGAAACCATAAATACCATTAAAAGACAGAGAGGGAGAAAGATTAACCAGAAATTGGCAAACCTCCAGAGCTCTGCATTTCAGTTTGGGGCAAAGGTTCAGACTGGTTTTCCCAGATCAGTTCATCCACCTCAGTTATTTCCTGCTTTAACATGGTATAAAGTGCATTTGCTTATCTTTTACTCCCTTATACATCAAGCGCTACTCATACTCCTTATGCATCAGGCAATATGTGTGCAAAAAGAGCAAGAAGACTAGAATCATGGCAAGACTCCACAGACAATTTGGAATAAGAAATAGTGGGCGGGAGAAGCTGATTCCAGCTGCAAGGGGTTATATGGAAATATCCCTCTCCCTTTTTCAAAGTCCTGTCCCATGTAGCACTGTTGTTCATTAATTAGAAATTATAATATGTATTATTGATCACAAATGAATGGAAAAATTCATTGTGTAGGCCTGCTGAGATAAAGAAGAAAAAGCTGAAAGCCATTTGATTTTCGGTCTGGTTCTTAGTGGGGAGAGGGACGAGGAGTCCATTCCTGCTCGACTGCTCCTGTGTCTCAGGAGTCAGATACAAGGTAGGAGTCAGCAGGAGCTTGGAAGAAGGGGTGCTTAACCCTTAGCCTCCTGGATTTTAAAGCAATTGTTCAAATGCCTTTTAAGCACAAATGTAAGTACTATCCTGAGCAGAGGTTGGTGCCTGCTCCTAAGTTTTGAGACTGATTCTGCTCCGGTGCTGAGCAGCTCCTGCAAGAACCCAGCCTGGAACTGCAAGGTGAGGCACTACAGCAATATTCAGAGCTGTCTTGTAAGGCCATCTGAACAGGATAAAATAGCTATGCTAGAGCCCAGAGGGCTCTTTTGAAAGTACCATCACGGATGTTGAACATAACACAAACCTCTGCTGAAAGGATATAGACTGGAAAATACCAGCAGCATCAACAAAAAAATAGCAGGTAGAAAGCAGCGTATGATTTTTTAGAAATGAATTTCAGACAAATAGATTTACTTTTCCTTTTGAGGAAAGAAAGGAAAAAAAGAGAGCTGCACGTCCTTTAGAAACAGTGCTGGTATTATTCACGCTGCCAACCAAACCACTTAAGCTGCAGAACCTTTGCAGTACCACAAGTGTAATACAAAAAACAACCAAAAACCACTTACTTCCTTTTTTTCCCCCCTGAGTATTGACATTCTTGTGCAGTATTAGGAGAGCTAATTTAGCTTCCAGTTCTAAGAATTTTTGAATCTATAGCCAGTAATTATTTGCATTCAGGGGTACAAAAGAGGAAAACAAAGCCCACAAATTCTAGCACATTCATGTGGGATTGGGAGTTGAATTAGGATCCTCACACCCCATTGAATTATCGGCCCCCCTATTAGAGCCTTATTAAAATGGTAATGATTATAATGCCAGTCATAGGCAGGCTGTCGCACCTGTCAAAAAAAAATACCCCGATTATCCTGTTCATTCAACTGTCTGGCACTCGAATCTGTGTCTCAGGTTTACTATTCTGTGAAGTTTTTCTTTTTCTTTCTTTTTTCCCCCTTTTTATGACGAAAAAGAAAAGATACAAGAACAAACACTTCCACAAAGGTGATAAAAAATCCCCTCTAATTTAGCCCATCTACTCCCCATTTGGTGTTATGGTATCTAGGACAGCAATCTGAGGAAATAGATACTATTTCACTGGATTTCTCTATAGTGAGGAAGAATACAGAGGGCTACACTAAAATCTCTTTATAAAAAAAAAGGAACATTGGTGCTTTAAGAACAAAAAGAACAGTTGTCCTTCCCCCTTCCATACACACACACACCATTTCGACACACAGCCACGATTATGTTACTCAGAGCAGTAAAGTCTTTCTGCATATACAAACTAAACACCTTGGATGGTTTAAAGGGGTGATCCTCAAAAGACCAGCATTAGTCTCCATCCACAGGTTTTAGCACTGAAGAAATGGCATTCATTTTCTCCTTAAAAACTAGTGAAAATATAATTCAAAATAAGCAGGGTCTCATAAGGGTCTAATCCTGAGCACATTTAGTAAAAGGGCACTGAGGCTTGGAGCTTTCAATTTTTAATCCTACAGGGATTGTTCTAGTTGTGGTTGTTAATAACAAGAACAAAAATAATTTTAATAAGAATAAAAAGACAGAGATACTTGGTTTCCCCCAAAGCAGAAAACAAGTAGAAATGGCATACAGCGGTTCTTGAGAATTTTCACTGATTATCAGGTGGACAGAAGATTAAATATTTTCTTCCCTATTCGAAAACGCCTTTCCCCTTTCCTCTACCAAAGCTGTATGAGTTTGTCAAATACCACAGTATAAAAGAATGTCAGTGGAAGAGTATTTAGGGGCTGAATGCCTTCAATAGCATCCAAGACAGATGCTGTGTCATTAAGTGCCTGGGACCCTTTGGGAAGTGGAGTGACCAACAAAAGACTGGTTGGGCTCTGTTTGTTTTGGTTTGTTCCAGAAAAACATTTCTGATGAAACATAAAAAAAGCTAGGGTTTTCTTAGGGCTGGGAATAAAGAAACGTGTAAGAACTGCACTTAGCAGGCATCAGCTCCCAAGCACTAGATTTGATCCTGTTTTCAGTGAAGTAACTAGAAAATATCCCTTTATTTTAGAAGCTCACCTACAAACTTGCATAATTATTCTAATTCTAAGACTATAAGAACTGTAGCTAGACTTTGGCAGAAACAGCCTCTAAATGCCATTATTATTTAAGCTATTCATTGTGTTTCTAAATTTATATTTTTTTCTGACCTCACAACAGCTCAGAGAATATTTCTTGAGCTGAAAGGATGCTTTAGTTAGAAGCAAGAAGTGAGCAGAGAATTGTGGGCAATAAATGAGTGAGCTTCTTGGACACCTGAACGTTTGCAAAAGGTTAAGGATGCTCGGAGACCATACCACGAACTTCATAGCACGTGCTGTCCTGATGTTGCTGCCTATTCACTTTTATTCTCACCTAAAATTGCCTCTGCCAGTTTAGAGACCACTTTTCCTATCCAAATTGCTGGAATGAAGATCCTTGCTCCTTTATACTTTCCTCAGGAGAACCACAGCAAGCTCTCAAGGAAAGAAGAGAGGCTATAGATGTAGATGACAGTGGTATGTGATGGGCAGAGATGCTGTTGTCTGTATTTCTGCAAGTGGCACATTGCTTGGACCTGGCAAGGAACAGCTGAAGCAGCAGGACCACAAGCTGTTTCTCCAGCTCAGGCTGGGCAGAGAGCCCCTGGGTGAGAGAAGAAGCCAGAAAATTACAAAGAAAAGAAGAGGGTACACCTCATCTCATATGCTTCAATCAAACAGATGCAACAAAATTCAGCAAACTAACTCCAGTAAACATTACCAAGAGAAAATGTGAACTGATAAAACACCACCACAGGAATGGAGAAAACAACTCCACCAAGAAGAGCCTTGAAATCACATTGCAGACATCTCACTTATCCAGAATTTGCCTTCAAGTGATCAAAATGCAAATGTTTGAGGAGATGCTCCAGGTCACATCCTCCTCTTTCAGTCATTTTCCTGCTTCTGTGACTTTTTATTTTGAGTGAATGAACATTGCCACCCTTGTCGATGTGGTAGCTAGAGAAACTATCCATTCCTTCAAAAAAATCCTCAGCCAGAAACAGGCCACCTACCCATTATTAGCCGGGGTTACCAGTTAAAAACGTATGAAGAGAATCACATGAATGGAGGGCAGTGTGCATATTTTATTAGTCTGAACAACAACGGAATACATGGATGAAAGATAAGGTAATGATTTGTGACAGGGGTCCAAAATTTGATTTCAACAATTAAATTATCCTTCGAAGAGATCCCCAAGGAAATCTATTAAAATACCATCTTCCCCTATCCCCAAAGTATACAAAAGCTGCCTAGTAACTGTCCAGTATCACTTCCTTTGTGACATGTTGGATGATTCCCAAGACAAAAACCATATGCTGTTCAATGAATGGTAGAGCAATCAACAGGGAAAGGCTATTCTTTAAGTTACTTGCCCTTGGAAAAAAAAAAGAAAAAAAAGAAAAGAAAAGAAAAGAAAAGAAAAGAAAAGAAAAGAAAAGAAA
>NC_048893.1:57300964-57458508 GCF_011077185.1 Oxyura jamaicensis | reverse complement strand
AGAAAGAAAGAAAGAAAGAAAGAAAGAAAGAAAAAAAGATAAAAGAAAAAAAAAAAAAAAAAAAAAAGAAAAAGAAAGAAAGAAAGAAAATAGACTAACAGCTATGCAATAAAGTTTGCTCCAGAAAAAGCAGATTACGTTCCTAGAAAGTGTGAGGGGAAAATACATTTCTGATGCCATAAAATCTCTGCACCCAAAGGCAATCTCTTGCATAGGAGCATGCAGCACTGAAAGCTAGGTTGACTAGTGTTCGATCAACAGACTAAACCTTACTTCAGTTCTCTGGTATTCTTTCCCTCTTACCACCACTCTCTAGCTACCTTACACTTACAACTAAGGTTAACCCAACAACGTAAACATTGCTATTAAAACACAGAAGGCCCAGCTGTGAAGCATGGGTATCCACAGAAGAAGACAAAATGAACTTCTGTGACACGATAGAGGTGAGGGAGGTTTTATTTGACTCAACCTGGAACAACTTTTGGACCTAAAAATAACACTTATGGACAAATATGGGATGCTAAGCAAGGCAATGAGCAAAGTAAGACTTACATACCAATGCAACATCTCAGTTGCTTGATTTAGTTAACGCTGAACAATATATCTATTGACGGCAAGAAAAGAAGCCATGTGGAATTTTGAAATATCAGTTTGATATGTGATACCAGAAAACAGTATCAACTACTGATGTGATCGGTATCAGGAACAAGGCTTGCCCCAGCCAGTTGCTTAACATAGTTCACAATATTTCCCCACTTGATTCTTTCATTGTTTTCTCTCCTTTTATACAAAATCATTAAAAAACAAAACAATGCAAAACAAAAGCAAAAAGTCTTCTGCTCATGTAGTGAAACATTTTATGTTCAGAAGTGATTTTTGAAACTATGAATAAAAATATTTTTTTAATGAGAAAAAACTCACTTTGGGGTATAAGCACACCTCAGATGACTGTTTTCTCCACATGCATGCCTTAAATCCACAAAGATATAGGTGTTCACATTACTTTCACTGTATTTTTCTTTCAGAAAAATCAGAACTCATCACAATGGGAAGAATTTTAAACAAATTAACAGTTTATATCTAGGCAGATGCATAAAGTCTTTGCAGGACCTGGACTTGAGCTGTGGTAACTAGTTACAGAGTTCTACATGAAACTCAGAGAGGAACTTTGTGAAGACCATTAAAATGTTGTCTCTACCCAGCCTCGCACATTTAATTCCAGGTCCTAAAAACCATGCAGCTAATCAATATTCTCACAGAACTGCAGAATTCAACAACAAAAAAAAGAGAAACATTTTTACGTACCATGACTTCCCTTAAGGAAAACCTCCAACTTCTGAGAAAAAAAAAAAAAAAAAAAAAAAAGGAAATTCAGAAGATTACATTCTCCTGATATAGTTTTCTCTATATATGATTATTTATGACCCCAAAGCCAAAACCCCAGATCTGAACAACTGCCCAAACCAGTCTAGCCCCAAGTCTAGTTAGCATTCAGTTCAGAATATTCTGCTTTGACTGTGAAAAGGAGCAGTTACCTCTTTCATAAGCAGCTTTAGAGAGGGGGGGAAATGGAAGAAAAGAAAAAAGAAAAATTCTGTCCTTGAAAAGACTGAATAGATGCTTACCATTATGGCTGTGGTAGAAGTGACTGGCGTAAGTACCTGAAAACATATTGAGGCCAAAACCCCATTTGATTTACCAAGTCAAGATTTTGACCATAACTGGGTTTTCGCTCCATTGCTCCACAAGTGTATGCACATTAAATTCTGCAAAGCTGTTGACTAACCCCAGGGACAGGTAGGGTCCCTGTGCTAATAAGTCTGAGGAACCCGGAATACCTGATGCTGTGCACAGGCATGCCCATTTAATTTCTGGTGGCTGAAACACACTTAGATTACACCTCAACTTGGCAAGATTACTTTTGATATTCTTCTGATTATCTAACGTGCAAAACTTGATGATATGTGCTCCTTGTACATGTCACGTAAGCCACATGCAAAATGGAGCAAAGAGGCATTTCTAGACTATATGGTTCCCTGTTCAGCTTCTGTGGTTCCTATTCCTGCCTGACTTTTTCTCCTCTGGTTTACAGAGCTTCAGCACCTAACTTGGGGCTACAGATGCCCCAGAATGATGAATACTCTGTGCCCTCAGAGGTGCAAGGTTCAGTTAATGGATGTAGCTCTGAGTCCTTCGCTCATCAACCCCCTGCACAGAGGACTCTGGTAGCTGGGACTTTGACTTCAGGGTATTTATTTTACTCTGCTTCATAAAGATTTTACCACTGGTGATGACTCATCCAACAGTTGTACGTGGTAATTACCAGGATAACTGGAACTCAAGGTTTTCATGCAAGTGTTTGATTCCTCACAGTTGTATACACCAAGTGTGAATAAAATAAGTGGAATTACTCCAGCCTAGTTTCATGTTAAGACCAGATCAGGCTCATAAATTTATACTCAAACTGTAAACAGCACTGAGGAATATTGCAGGCAGTAGTTTTGCTCTGAGTATTCCTGCTTTACACTACAGGAGGCAAGAAGAGACACTTGTCTTTCTGCAGTATCGGTTGGATGTATCTATACTGAACTCAAGAGAGATACAGGCAATAGATAACCAGGAATTATACTCAGCCCACTTTTCAGAGTTAGTTCCTTATGCATTCAGCAGGTCTTACTGTGATAACGGGAAACTCAGTATTTATCAAATTAGTGGTTTGTGACTTGAATGGCAATGATCACATAAAATTAGGCCTAAAATGCTCACAGTATTTTCCATTAGCTTTGTTGGTGGAGACAGCTGTAGTTCTACACCAAAAACTTTTTGCCAGGAGATGTGTTTGATAGGCATGAAATAACACTTGGGGTTTTTATACCAGCCTAGGCCATCTAGTAGGTGCTGTCCTACTGGAAAACAAACAAAACAAACAAACAAACAAACAAAAAAGATAATGCTCATGTGCTTTTTTCCATTCAGATTATTGTGAAAAGTCAACAAGAGAATTCTTTAGTTAATAAGTTAATATACAGTGAATAGTGGAACAGGAAACCATTTCTCATTGCTTGTATTGAAAAGCATCTTTTGCTATGTTCTCAATCTATGACATACTTTCCAGTGACAGAAGAATCACCCTTGCTTTCTTATGAATGCTTTTTTCCCCTTATAACTTCCTGGTTTGCTAAAGTGACAAGGAAGAGACTGTGGGATTCCCACAAGGATTTCCAAATGATCCTAAAATCAAATTCTGCTGGCTAGGAAACAGCCATTAGTCCTTACTGAAGCAAAACTGACACAAGGTAAAGTTCATGAAACAGCACTAAGTAAAAAAGAGGTGGAAATGTCCAACAAGCCCTCTGCCACATCCTGTGCAAACATCTGATGGCACTGTTCTGCACTGTGATCACAGTGCACAGTTTCTCCATCACCCAAAGTGGAGTATTTGGAGGATGCTTTGGGTGTATTGAGCATGTCCGGACAACAGTCAGTACACAGTAAATGAATGTCCCCCCTTTATGCTGCTTTGCCAAGCATTCAAGCAGGTGAGATTCAGCCCAATCACTTCAGATGTAAAGAAGAGCATTGTAAAAGTATTACTCTGAAATCAACTGGAACACACCCACTCTGGCTTTGATTCTCATCTCTGACTTTTACTATGTGACCCTCATCAAGTCACTTCATCTTCAGACCTTAAGTTTCCAGGTGTAAAACATCCATTTGCTTTCCATGCATCCATCTTATTTGCTGAAGAGTCAGGGTAAGAAGCAAGAGGCTGGTCTTTCAGAATATTTGTGCAGTGCTTAACACAACAGGAGCTAAACGCTAGCCTAATACAAATAACAAACAGCAGGTGTATGCTTCCAGGGGCCTTTTGCCAGTCATGTTTCCTGTAACCAGGAAGAAACATTGGTTATTAGCATGAATGGAAGGAGGAGAAAGGGTCTGGGGAGCTTTCATAGAGGTGCCCCATTCCTGAGCCTCCTGGAGCCCAGCTATATAAGAGCTGTCTGTACCTTCTTGCAAAGCCAAAGGACCCCTTCCAAACTTGCAAGCCAAAAGTGTGATTACACTTATTTGGACACACCTCCATTTTCCCAGTTGATTCTTTCTACACCTCTAATTCCAGCAGTTCTCATTGTCTCTTATCTCCCCTCAACAGGATCTTTTTTTGTTTTAGCTGGAGCAGCGTTCACAGTTTTATTTCCTCTTAATTCCCTCCATCCAGTCCCCTCATCCTAGCCCTCCCTAAACCACCATTCTGTGCATTTGAAACAAAAGTGTAAACTTCAGAAACTATTTGTATTTCATGGGCATTCACACATTATGCCAAAATGATGGCCCAAAAGTTCGGCGGGTAATCTCAGCCCCAGAATTCGTGAGCTGATGATGAATGGCTGTGAAGCCTTTGTGATTGCTCAGGCTCCATTGTGGCTTGAACAATGGAGGAGGACACAAGTCTGGCTCAGGAGAGCAACGGATAAAACTGCTGGGGAGAATGGCGGGCTCCTGCCGACATGACCACTTGTTGACATTGAAAGGATTCAAAAACAAGTGAGCAGAAACAGAAACGATTCTGTTCGGCAAGGCTATTAGTTGCAACGTGTGGCACTGGAGCGGTCACTCCTGATGTGTTTCCTCGCTAATGAGCCCTGAATGCCCTATTAAACTGGGATGCTATAGGCCCAGCGCCACTGGGGCAATGCTATGCTTGAACGACTCCCCCGGCACCTATTGGCTGCCTGCATGAAGGAAGCAACTGGCAACACTCAGATTTAAACGGGACTGACAGTACAGTTAAATGATCATTAATTAGAGTTGCTGAACAGATAGAGACTCAAAGCAATTCTTAATGACAAGATAACAGTCTAGCATAACTCAGCTTTGAGCAAATACAAGCTTGCACCCTGTCTTGGTCTTTACTGTACAAACCAGCATCAAACTAATTTTAGTTTAATTCATATATTTCCAAACCATAAGAAATCCTGACTGGACATTGAGGCAGTAGTTAAGATTTTTGTATGACAATATGCAAAAAGCCCTGTGTTAAAAGCAGATTTTATGCAGAAAAGCTCACATTACAAAAAAAAAGAAAAGAGAAAAGTGAAAAGTATCAGTCATCTATTTCCATGTTTGGAAATTAATCCATTAGGAAGCCTTCACTCACCCTTTTTATGTACTCCCATCAGACCTTCTCCCCAGTACTTAACACTCTCAACTCATCCAACCTTACTTCAAGCTAACAACTCCTTCCCCTGGTTTGCTTGATCCATCACTGAATGCTTCCCTGGGAAAACAAGAGAATGTAGCATCAAAGTATCAAGCACTGTAAACAAAAAAGTCAGGATGATAAATGAATTCTCTGGCTTGAGGGCATCATCCCCATCCACTGGCTTGGGAAGAGCCTTTCCCCAAGAGCACATTATCACCTAATTACAAGCTCCTGGGCTGGTTGCATCATTCTGTGAAGCAGTGTGTATGGCCCATTCTTGCAACAGGATATTGGATTATTGTGAGTCCGATTTCCTGTAAGAAATCCTGCTCATTGAATACTACTCTTGACTACATATTCTTATTGTACTATATAAATATTTCATAAATAAACAGTGCAGTTCCTACAAGCTTGCAGGCCCCAGGCACTTGTGCAAGTTCTCCCACTAGGGATTGAATTGCTCAAATGCAAAATGTGTATTTGTAAGCAGAATAGTGAAGGTCAAAGTATTTGGCATTTTATTTTTATTTGGCCTTGGGGTTTTAGTAACCTTGTTTTCATGAAGTGTTGAAGTATTCTGCAACACTTACATCAGTTTCATAATAGGGTTCATAGGAGTATATTTGTATGTGACAAAGTGAACCATGAATAGATTCCTTAAATAAAATATAAGATTACATAAACTTTTAATAGTGCATTATTCTGAAAAATCCTATAAATTTTTCTGTACATTTTAAGGAGCAAAGATATTGTAGATGTTGGTTATGAGAGAGATTGTTGCAGATTGTTGAGAAACTCACTTTAGCAATTATTTATAATTTCTGTTAATTGGTGCGACATGATGCATATAATATAATGTGACCCCTAAAAAATCTCTACATGTCATTTAACACAAGAGGGCCTGGTGTGGAAGTTTTCTGAATCCTCACTGAATGCAAAAACCAAGTAAAAAATAAATAATAATAATAATAAAGTTTGCTTTCATCTCTTCTCTTCTCTTTCAAAAGGGTAACCTCTTTAAAGAAAATCAGTTTCATGGTAGATGCTATCATATTATCTAAAAAATGTGTTGTCATTCTTACCTGCTTTTATTTTTTCTTATGACAGATTTACTCAGTTGTTTGTTCCTTCTTTTTCTTTTTAAGTTAGGCAGTGAAAGCCTAAGTAAAGAGAGAAGTATTTTTTGCTCTGAACAAATTATCTTATTATATGGGCCACAACAGTGACTGGTGGTGTACCAACTACAAACTCTCACAACTTGGTTCACATCCAGGCACTGTGCTTGTGTGTGCGCATGTGTGTGCACCTGCACATACATCCTTATAAACCTCATTGTCAAGAGGAATATATCAGCAAAGGGCAACAGCAGGAAAAGAAAAAAACAGATAGGAAGTGTAAGCTTTTGACTTCATGATAAAACTTGATTTCTTTTAAACTCTAAATAAGGGCACAAGAATTTTGTTGGCTTTTAAGCCCTCCTTGCCTTTCCCAGGACGCACAATACATATTCGGGGTATTAATTTCTCTGAAGGGAAAGGAGGTAAATGACATTTGGGCCTAGGATTATGGGAGGAAGCTATCCTTCCCTTTGACAGCAGGGCAGCAAGCATTGCTCCATAATCACTGCTCAGTGCAAATATACTTGTGAAATGGCATATTGGTTAAAAGGTTCCAAATCTTGTTCTCTAAGTATAAAATTTTCCAAGATAAAGAGGAACCAGAATGGTTCTAATGCAAATAAAAGTATTACCTTGCAGGTAACGTGAGCCTCAACATGTCTCACGGACCACCAGAATGGTCAGAGAGGAGGATGAAGCAGCCTCTCTTTCTACCTCCCTCTTTCTCTCCTCCTCTTCCCCCAGCAGTGCTGCCAGCATCCCTTCCAGCACAGCCAGATGTAGCTGTAGAGGGTGAGGACTTACACATTTTGATCCATTAAATGCTGGCCCAGGGCATGGCAATGCTCACTCTGACATCATGAGGTTGGGGGTCTATTTTACACTAGCAGCAGGTGGTCAGCCTCTTTGTTTGGCCTATCTACATCAAATTCCAGCACTGAGACTCTCAATCAACTTTGAATCTTCAGATGTCCCAGGAAAATATGTTAATTATTTTCTGACTTCTAAGCATTAAAAACAGCTTCAGATAGGAAATCTCAAGATTTGTTGAGCCTGTCATAACTGAAAACACTATTTTTTTATTTTTTCTGAATGAGTAAAATTAGGTACCTCCCTGAAACTGTGAAATGTCAGGGTTAGCTGACAAAATAAAAGCGTAGCCAAAAACTTTGTATTCTTCTAGAGAATCTCAGTGATTTCATAATTCTGTGGAGCTTTCCATAACAGATTCTCTGGGACTTTCCATAGAGGGGGTTAAAACATGAGGGGCTCCTATATGAAATTTGAGGGAAGGGAGTTACATAGGTATGGATCCAGCTTCCACAGGAAGATGTTTGTTTTCTTCTTATTATTGTAAATCATTACAGAAACTGCAAGACAATTGTGCTGCTGGACACTTGCCTCAAGAGAATCTGTAAATCGTCTTGTTGGGGGAATATTTGTGTAATAACCCTTGCTTTAATTTTCCAGTTCAGGCTTCCATTACGCAGGTGCTTGCTACAATGTCCAGAGGTCCCAAGTGAGAGGGGCCCCAGGATGCCTGCCACAGTATGAACATATAGGCTTTGTTATGTTAAAGCCCACACAATAATTACATCCTCCTCTCAGTAAAGGGACCACTGAAGAGGAGTATTGTGTATTTGCTATTGTCTCTCCCTCCTTTGATGCTTGGGCTGAGCTCTCATTAGGCCTAATTGGAAGTTTGCAGTGCACTCAGGGAGGGTGTACCTGTGTGTTCCTCAGCGAGAGGAAGGCAGCATGCCCTGGGATCCCCCTTGCCTGGTCTGGAGAAGGGGAGGGATTCCTGGTGCCAGCACAGCTTGTCCTGATGGGCTTCTTGCCTTCACTTTGTAACACAACTTTATAGCTTTCAGGCTGGGCTATGCTGAAGCTGTGACACATGGGCATCCTGTCAAGCTGGGCTTATTTATAACAAGAACAAACAAAACCTCTTCTTTTGCATATTCTGGAGCCTGTTTTTGTTTTTATGAGGCAGAATGAATAATATTGCCTTTGAGGTAAGTTGGGGAGCTAATGCACAGTCAGCTTTTTTACCCACCCATCTATCTATTAGATATCCTCTGCTGATATAAACACTGCCGTCCATTTAGACTATGAAAACCAAACAACAACAAAAACTTTTGTCAGGGCATATTCAAAGGAATGTCATTTCACTGAAGTTTCAGTGAAAGCAAAGAGCATTCAGATGCATAAAGCTATAATGTCTCCAGTTCCAAATACTTCTGTACCATATGGCCAGAGAGAAGCAGATGGGCCGGGTCACAGCAGGGGAAGAGAGGGAGAGCCTGGGGATTGTTATCTGACCCAGTGGGCCAACGCTAACAGACTGTCCCCAGTGACCAGGCTATTATTATCAGAAAGGGCTGATAAGAATGTGATCCTCACATTTATTTGCCCTCAGGTAGTTCTCACATGTGACGCCTGATCAAAATGACCTTTTTTTTTCTTTCTTCTTCTTTTTTTTTTTTCAGATGTTTATTTTGGGGCTGGAACATTTGACTCACAAAGAAGCAAAGGACTGTGCTGCACTTGTCTTTCATGAATTTTAGATGTAGGTTATTCCTATCTGTTCGCTTACCTAAGGTTCAGAAAGTGGCTTGTCTAAACAAGATAAATTCAACAACAAATAATGCAAAAAGATATATATATTTTTTCATTATTGTTGTTTGTCCATGGTAGTATAAACATTAGCCTGGAAAAAAATCAAGCAAAACATCATGGCTCCTGTCAGAGAAATCCTGGGATATCAGATTTGATTTCAGCAGATTTGTATGTTACTGTCATGTTCCTCAGTTAGCAGACTTGTATTAACAATTAGAAAAATTCCCCAAACTATTAAATTTCAAAATCTTGCCTTCTAGTTACCAAAATATTATATAAAAAAAGTTTTGGGGGTGTTATTAGTATAAAAATAAAATGCATAGAAAATACTTGCATAACTATGTTGGAAATGAATCTCAGTCCTTTACTGGATGCAGGGGGAAACTTAGTTACAAGAGATGAGGAAAAGGCTGAGGTGCTTAATGCCTTCTTTGCCTCAGTCTTTAGCGGCAAGGCCAGTTGTTCTCTGGATACCCAGTACCCTGAGCTGGTGGAAGGGGGTGGGGAGCAGAATGTGGCCCTCACAATCCACGAGGAAATGGTTGGCGACCTGCTACAGCATTTGGATGTACGCAAGTCGATGGGGCCGGATGGGATCCACCCAAGAGTACTGACAGAACGGCGGAAGAGCTGGCCAAGCCGCTTTCCATCATTTATCAGCAGTCCTGGCTACCAGCAGTCCTGGCTATCAGGACTAGCCGGTCAACTAGCGGCCAGCAAACATGACGCCCATCTACAAGAAGGGCCGGAGGATAGACCCAGGGAACTACAGGCCTGTTAGATTGACTTCAGAGCCAGGGAAGCTCATGGAGCAGATTATCTTGAGCGATCAAGCCCAGTCAGCATGGGTTTATGAAAGGCAAGTCCTGCTTGACGAACCTGATTTCCTTCTATGACAAAGTGACATGCTTAGTGGATGAGGGAAAGGCTGTGGTCTACCTTGACTTCAGTAAGGCATTTGACACCGTTCCCCACAGCATTCTCCTCAGGAAACTGGCTGCTCATGGCTTGGACTAGCGTACACTTTGTTGGGTTAAGAGCTGGATGGATGGCCAGGCCCAGAGAGTCGTGGTGAATGGAGTTAAATCCAGTTGGAGGCCAGTCACTAGTGGCGTCCCTCAGGACTCAGTACTGGGGCCAGTTCTCTTTAATATCTTCATCGATGATCTGGATGAGGGGATCGAGTACAGCCTCAGAAAGTTTGCAGATGACACCAAGTTAGGTGCGTGTGTTGATCTGCTCGAGGGTAGGAAGGCTCTGCAGGAGGATCTGGATAGGCTGGACCAATGGGCTGAGGCCAACTGTATGAAGTTCAACAAGGCCAAGTGCCGGGTCCTGCATCTGGGGCACAACAACCCCAAGCAGAGCTACAGGCTGTGGGAAGAGTGACTGGAAAGCTGCCTGGCAGAGAAGGACCTGGGAGTAGTGCTTGATATTCGGCTGAATATGAGCCAGCAGTGTGCTCAGGCGGCCAAGAAGGCCAGCAGCATCCTGGCTTGTATAAGAAGCAGTGTGGCCAGGAGGCCCAGGGAAGTGATTGTCCCCCTGTACTTGGCTCTGATGAGGCCGCACCTCGAGTACTGCATTCAGTTTTGGGCCCTTCGCTACAAGAAGGACATGGATGTGCTCGAGAGAGTCCAGAGAAGGGCAACAAAGCTGGTGAAGGGTCTGGAGAACAAGCCTTACGAGGAGCAGCTGAGGGAGCCGGGACTGTTCAACCTGGAGAAAAGGAGGCTCAGGGGTGACCTTATTGCACTCTACAGGTACCTTAAAGGAGGCTGTAGCTAGGTGGGGATTGGTCTATTCTCCCACGTGCCTGGTGACAGGACGAGGGGGAATGGGTTAAAGTTGCGCCAGGGGAGGTTTAGGTTGGATATTAGGAAGCACTTCTTTACTGAAAGGCTTGTTAGGCACTGGAATAGGCTGCCCAGGGAAGTGGTTGAGTCACCATCCCTGGAGGTCTTGAAAAGACACTTAGATGTAGAGCTCAGTGATATGGTTTAGTGGAGGACTTGTTAGTGTTAGGTCAGAGGTTGGACTCGGTGATCTTGGAGGTCTCTTCCAACCTAGACAATTCTGTGATTCTGTGATTCTGTGAAATGAAAATCAGCAACCTCTTGTTGCAATTTGAGGATGCTACGTATTTCATAGGAGTTGCAGAATAGATCCATTAAGGGAAGATACACAGCAGGCTTTACTTGCAATTGGAATTCTCCCTGTTGGATTTTATGGCTCTTCCTCTCAAGCATTTTACAGTCCCCAGCTGATGCCTGCCTGAAGGGGTAAGTTCCTCCTTTCTCAACTTCATGTGGAGGAGACAAGAGCAGAGGAGAGCTCAGTACCTGACCCATGTTGCAGAGCCCCTGGCCTCCTGGATCCTGGCAGCAGCCACATGGATCACAAAACCACCTTTGCACTCACTGCTGACAGAAGGCCATTGGCCCTGACCATGAGGGTCTGATGCTCTTGCTCATTTGGTTCCCCATGTCCTTGCTACTGTGGTGGCTTTAGGTGGCTCTGCAGGGCTCCCAGCAAGCCAAAAGGAGCAGGGGGCTTCATCAAGCGTTCAACTCTTTCCCAGCAACTGAGCTGAAACCAAACTCATTTTATACAGACCATCCAACAGCTGCCAGGCAGTCACAACTTTGTTGAGGAATGACCTTGTCAGTCTCAGACTGGTTACATGGATGAAAAATACCCCAAATCACCCCTGTCCTCTGAGACATTGCTGAAAACAGGTAACACATGGAGAGAAACTGCAGCAATGCGAGCATAGGCCATGGCTCTTTGGCCCAAGCAAAATCCCCCTAACCTCTTACTTTTTGCCCTCTGATAGCCCTGAAAGAGAGAGAGAGAAGAAGAAATTTGCCCCTAGTACAAATATGAGAGACTGAAGCATGTCACCTGCCCACTTTCATCTGCTGTCCAGAGCTGATAGGGAACATTTGCTGAGAGCACACAAGGCCCACATGTTGGCAGCAGGGAGGGAAAGCATCCCTCCTGGACTCCCAGCCTTACGGGGCCATGCCCTTGGGAGAAGCTGTGATCTACAAATGAAACATTTTTAATGCCTGACATGATCACATTTCAAATCTCTCTTCTCCACATTAAAAAAAAAAAAAAAAAAGAACAAAATGAACATGTCACTGCTTGGTATCTCCAGCCAACTGGAATGCTTACCAAGGTTTTTTTGCCCAGGACTGAATGCTAGAGTTCCTTTCTGGGGAGTTATTTCATAGCTGTGACACTTGCATAAACAATTGGCTGAGATGGAGAAGCCAAGTTTACAACAGTGATGCTATTTTCTTATCCCAGACTAAGCTACTTTATAAAAGGAAGATTTTGCTGACCAGACATTGCTGTTTGACCTTAAGCACAACTAACTAGTTATTATGGGCTACAAAAGCAGAAATGCTCTGTGTCCTGAATCTCCAAACCTTATTAAAATGGCCATTTGGGACACTGTCACTCAAATTAAAACAGAGCTATTTATTGCTGCTAAAGGACAATATTAGCACTCACAGAACCCAGGCAGATCATTATGTTTTAGAGAGCCTGGAACTGCTGTTTGGCTTCTGTGTTGTGTCCTTCCCTTGATAACCCATCCTCAGGAAACTCAACACCAAGGAGATCTGGCAAGGAGGGGATGATTTTCTACATACCAGAGGTGCTATGTAGGGTCTCTGTCTTACAGCACTGATCACAGGTTGAAGCTGTGCTGAGGGGAGGGATGCATGTGTATGTCTACATATAGGCAGAGGCAGAGGGCAAAGGGTAATTGAGCCCTTCAAAGAGAATTTTGGTGCTCTGGGATATCCTATGTAACATATCCAGTCATTAGGACTGTGGGCTAGCTCTGGGTTAAGATCGGATGCAAATTACAGGTGAGCACACAGAAGAGGAAACCCACCAACACAAAGAGGAAAAAGAAAACCATAACAGCAGCTTATTTATTTTTCTAAATTAAGGACCCAACATACTGCTCTTCTATGGAGACCCTGCAAATGCTGCTGCTCCCAGATTTGCAAGAGGAAACTGAGTCATGCTGTTCCCTAATGCATCCAGGACCTGAGCTTTAGGCTTCATTTTTGAAAACTTTGGATTAAAAGTTGCTTGTAGATAGAACTTGTCAGTGTCCTTTCCTCTGCTTCCTCATACTAAAATACGCATAGGATATATTTCTTATATATATATTGATTTGTTTTTTATAATTTCTGCAGAAAGGCCAGGAAAACCTTGTTTCTAACATTTCAGTCTGTTTCTGGAAAAAAAAAAAAAAAATGTCATCCCAAATCCATAAAGATGACTGGACTGAAAAAACATACAGCAAAGAAGGTAGTAAATGCATAGCCTTTCCTCAGTTCAACCCTTACAAATAAAAAAAAAACAATTTGCTAAGAAACATATCCTGTAATTATACTTTGAAGATTTTATGAGCTGGAATTAGGCTTTTCCACAAGTGAATTTCAATAGAGTATGTATTCCTAAACTGCAGGGTTACCTTTGGAAAGTCCATCCCTCATCTTCAGGGATGACAGAGCATCTAAGAGGGGAAAAAGCTGTTGTTTTTCCACTGCTGGAATTTACCCTCTGCTGATAACTTGGTAAGGGTCCTACTGAATATTAAGGTTTTTTTTTCAAGGTAATTTAAAGATTTGTGAGCTAAAAGAAGCACCCAGAATCCCTGCTGTAAGCATGGGTGTGAGTACATGACATCTCTGGCCATGCCATGGTGGAGACGGTGGCCCTTACATGGGACACACAGAATATCTACCCCAGCTGTACACTGCCTGTTGCCACATATGCTCAACTCTCTTGCACTCCAGGGAAGAAAGAAAGACAGAGATCTTGACAAGAATTTAGCCAACTTACACATACTGGCAGTGTCTCAATAGGAAGCGATGAGAAGTCAAGCTTCAAGCTCAGCTCTCCCCTTATTTTCAGTTCAGCGGAAGGTCATTTGACCTCATCTTTTCTTTCTGACTATTCTGCCCCTTCAGTACATTGGTGCATGTGTTGTAATTTAATTTAATATAATCTTAAAAATATAATAATCCAGCTCTGGTTTGAATAACTGACTTATTTGTTTTGAGGATGCTCTTCTGAGGTGAGTTTCTTTTATCCCCCTTTCCTCTACTTTACCAGAAAAAGCTTCCATTGACTGGTCATGCACAGAAATGCTTCTGAAAGGCAAATGGCTAGATTTCTAGGAAAGACAATAATATATTCAGAAATTTATTAGAGATGACAAAATAATTGCATGAGGGTACCAAAACTGTGGTCACTTACAAGAACTCTTACAGTGTATATACAGAAACGGTAATAACAAAGAACAAAGAAAACAAGAGGTGAAGAAGGCAGGGAAATGCATTCCTTGAGTATTAAATGTTTAGAGAGGGAACGCAGGTCATTTAGTGCAAGCAGTTTCCCTTGCTAACCAGGAACTGAATAAAAACAAAAATCAAAATCTAACTCTGCCTGATATACATTGTCCCAGCTTGATGCTGCAAAGTACTTTTCATTACAAGCCAAAAGAACAGCCCTCACTGATGCTTACTCGAATGTCTCAATTTCTGGATTAAGCTGTCCCATTGTTTTGAAGCATAGTTATGGTTTAGAGATCAATGGGACATAGACTATCCTAATCTACTATGAACAGCCTGTAGCAGCGAAGGGATACTCTGCACTAGAGAGCCATCTAAGTCTTCTAATTACTTCGGCTACTGATAGATTGGCTCTTACCCCCTTGAATTCCTTTGTCACTGAGGAGTTAAAATTCATGAGCGTCTATGCCGCTGAATGCTTACTCCAGTGCTGCTATTTTCTGAGCCAAGCTAGCCATCACCGCAAAGAGTCGGAGGTCTGTCAGGCCATCTGTTACATAATAGTCAACAATCTCAAAAATCTGGGGAAACAGAGATGGCGAGAGCAAAGATGATGAAGGGTTTAAAAAGAACAGATTGCTGCCTTGCTTGGAGGGGAGGGAGGAAGGGGGAAGGGAGAAGGGGGGAAGGCCGAATAATAAGCCCTGACGGAAGCAAAGATAGGCCCAATTAGCATAGCCAGCAAAACAATCCCCCAAAATATTAACTCTACTGACTAAGAAAGTTGAAAAGAGCACCAGACCAGTGGGACAAAAAGAATGTTTTGGGGTAGGAAAGCTGAAGGAGGCACTGAAACATTACAGCTATAATTAAAGCTTTGCCATGCATAATTAGGCATTAAAGTATCTTTGAGAACACCCTCTAAATCAGTGAAGAATCCCGCCCCAAATCTTTCTGTCTCTTGGTTTTATGCTCTGGTGTACCACAAGAGTTAGTACATTTTTTTCCTTCCACCTACTTCCTTTTCTCCTTTCCCCTTTGCAAAGAAGGTGTTTGCTAATTTTTAAGGCATCAGCATGGTCAGAACTTGGAAGTAGGGCTCAGCTATGTTATATTTGTCTTGCCACATGGCCACATTTTAAACAGGACTAACCATATCCGGTGCAAAATGCTCTCAGGAGACATATTATCTAGTTAACAGCCTCTGCAGCCGTTGAAATAGCACCAGCAATAGTACTGGCATGGTGAGCCACCCAGCTGTATTAAAACTCTGCTAATGTGAGCTCACTTCTCTTCTGCTCTCTCAGGCTTTGTCTGGCCCGCTTGCTCCACTTGCTAATGTTAGCAGAGCTTACTACAACATAATGACATTGTCATTTTGGTTTTCCTGTTGTACTAGGACATGCCAGCCTAGGTGTACTACAGGTCTTATCACCAGAGCCCTTGGAGCTCCCTCCAAATGGATGTCTGTTCAACATCAAGGTCCAGGTTTTACTCCCTCACAGATCCTCTTAACACGAAAGTGAAAGACCACTGGGAACTGAAAGCCTTACAGCAGCTTCAAGCAGTTGTTTCTGCCTGAAACAATGATGTGAAACAACAGAGAGGCTTTTCTTTTGACTTTGTCAACCCTCTTTGTCTTTTGGGAGCTGACTGCTGCACTCAGGCCTTCTGTGGCCTCTCACAACATGAAAACACAGGATCTGAACTCCTGCAAAGTTCATATGCTTAAGAGTGTCTCTTTGGACTCAACTGGAGGCATGCACGTTCCATTGCTCAGGTGCTTACTTTTATTATCTTCTGAGTTTTGTAAATCGTTTTTAATCTATAGCACAAAACACAATACATGGCTGCTGAGGGAGGCAGAAGAAAGGGATTTTTTTCTAACTGTACGTATACAAACAACTAAAGATGTAGGGATAATTTTGCTGGTTAACTTTTCATAAGGCAGTAACCATTGCCAAAGCAAACATATCATAATGGCAGTAATTAAAATCTGTTCTCATTTGTTCATTGTCATTACTACAGGGAAAGGTGGTTCATTAACTGAAATCCAAGTTTACGGTGTAATGCATCCCTCTTAGTGGTATTAATGATTTATACATGATAATGCTGACAGATGGAAGAGATGAACCTTACAAGTCTGATAAAAATAAACAATAAATGCTGCTGAACTGGATTGTCATCGTGCAACATGAGTTGTATAATGATGTTAGCACTGGTGCCTGCCGTAGAGTCAATGCTTCAGAATACTAACATCAAGCCACTTGATACGTGTTTGATGTCTAAACAAATCACATCCTTTGCTGTAGGAAGAAATTGCAAGGGGGACTGTCTTTAGGACTCCAAGTTTCAGATAAAAATCTGCCCAGATGAATTCCATGCAAAATAATTTGTCCGAAAGACTTTCTTCTTTTAATCATATGAAATACATGGTTGGAGCCTTTTTAAAGAAAACACATCCAAATAACTTGGTCCCTGCTATAGTGCTAAAGCCTTGTCTAACATTTCGTGCTGGGAATGCAAAGCAGGGCACCACGTACAGTAGTACAAATAACACTTTATTTACAGTTTCATGGCTTTCAGATTTCCTGTCTCCATAATCACTTCCTACTAATTTCCTTCTGTTTTGTTTGAAATGGTAGTCTTTTCAAAGAAAGTGCCCAAAGAAACAACGCCTTTGTAAGGTTTGGATTAAATCATGGAGGGTTTTATACTTCTTTTTCTTGATGTCTGTATTTCCTAGTACCGGTTTTCTGTATTAACAGAGTTTGTGCTGTATGTCCGCTCAGTTCAAACAGGATCATGATAAGAGAACTGCAAAAAGGCCAGCAATGAAGGGCCAAAGTCTCAGCTGGAGGAAGCTGGCACAGTTCCACTGATGTACATCAGCTACAGACCAGAATCATTTGAAGAGCCAAATGTTTTAATGCTGGACATTAAAATGTTTCATGCACGACTATGGAACTTGGAAAATGTGTTAATACTTGAGCATGTACAAAACATTTGGATATAATCAAATATTTCTGTCATAGAAAGTAGATAAAAGCAACTAGCAGAGAAGGAATGTATAGGGAAGCCAGTTAGGTATGAAATTAAATCCACATAGTATTTGATACATTTGTATCTTACTTAGTGGTTTCAGTTGCCTAAGGAGTAACATCTCCTACAGCTATATTTAGATTCCTCTACATTAAGCCAAGTTGGCTGACCAAAATTGGACAGATCCCAAATTCCCTGTCACTTTTGCAAATGTCGCTAGCAATTGAAAAGGAAAAAAATCTGTGCAAAGACATAACATTAAGTCACATGAGTAGACTGCTCCCTTAGTGTTTCCTCTAGGTCCAGTCCCAGTTACTTTGCCAAAATAATCTATGTAACAATCAAAGTGAACCCCCCGTTTACATTGCTGATATTTGGACCTTCCCCTCTTTCAGAGTTTTGACCATTCCCCAGGCCTTTCAAACCCTTCACAACACTGATACTCCCCAAATTCTACCATTAAATAAATCCAAAGGAGTCTTGTGCTGCCACCACACGACTTCTTATCTGCTCCAGTCAATCATGTCTGACTGTTACACGCTTTCCAAAATGAAGTCAAGGATTATTTGCTTTTCTTGTGAATAGCACATATCTTTGACTATTTGGTTTTGTATAACAAATATAAGGTGAAGAAAGAGAAGAAAGATGCACTATTTCATTTATTAGCTGGCTTATATATAGAATGGTTTAAGAAAGGAGTATCTCCCACATATACCAGTGCTTCTGCTTGTCAAGGCACCTTCCTTTATTTAAGGGGAGCTTTGACCAACCAAATATTAAAAATTCATGATGATGGTATGATACTGGAAATATGTGCCACCCTTTCTCACATTTCTTTCAAGGAAATAATATGTTGGCTTTGCTTACTCCTTAAGTCTTTGCTTCTGAAGCAGTAACTTCTTTCAAGATCATCAAAACTTGCCAGCAGTTCAAGTACCCATCTTCACCAGTATCAGCCTGGAAAAACACTCACAATATTAGTTTTCAGAAAATTAGCTTCTTGCCTCCGGGCAGAACTCCAGTGTCTCAGAAGTGTAGCTTTGACAATGCGTGGTTAATCTCTGCTTTCAATCTCAAACTGAGGGAAACCCTCAAGAACTCTCACTCTTTGCCTCCACTGAGCAAAGAAGCACGGTAGTTTAGCTTTTTTTGGCTCCACACCACCTTCTTCACCAATTAGTAATTTCCGGATATGTAACACAGCAATGTTGAAGTAGAAAAATGACTATGAAAAATTCAAATATAAAGAAATGCTGAAGGAAAGGAGGAAATTGCCATTGCAGTCTATGACTTGGCATTATACAGTACTAACATAGAACCTAATCTCACCAGACTTTATATAGAAATACAAATTTTCATTAAGTTTCTCAGTGAGACAATGTGTCAGTTATATTTAGGCATTGTAGAACCTAAGTGTCTTTATAATCTTCTGGAAAAGGCAGATAGATAGAGGAAAAATATTTGAACAAGCAAGAACTGATTTGTTTTTCAGTCTCTTTTATCCAAGCCAACTTTTTACATCAATCATTCACATAGAAGACTAATACCTTTTTCTATTTTGTCACCTCAGCTGTATCTCTTAGCCGTCTTCGTCCAACCAACAAGTCAAAGAGGTCTCCCATTTACCCCCTGATCTCTTCCTTTCCCTTCCCTTCCCTTCCCTTCCCTTCCCTTCCCTTCCTTTCCCTTCCCTTCCCTTCCTTTCCCTTCCCTTCCTTTCCCTTCCCTTCCCTCCCCCTCCCCTTCTCCTTCAAAGTCTTCCTCAATCTTCAAAAAGTGTCATCCTCTGCCACTTCAACAACACCTTCAAGGTTTCCACTAAATCTAACAGGCCTGACCACAGCAGCTAGGAGAGGAAGAAACTGTGCAACTCCCAGATACATGATGGAATAATTCAGGACATCCTGAAATAAATAGCATAACACCTAACATGGAGCTTTGGTGCTTACCTGCTTAGTTGTAAGTAGCACCCAGAACTTGACTGCAATAGACATTGTGATAATCTACAGCAGTCTTATTATATTTGAAAGATCTAAGTCACACTGAAGATGACAGTCATGTCTGCATCAGCAACTGAAGGACAGCACAGGTCCCATAGCTGATGGAAACCTAAACTAGTAAATCCACATGTTCCGGTGTGCCACAGCCTAAACCAACCAGCATGGAACTGGGAACAATTTATCCACAGCTAGGGCAGTGCTGAGCTTGACTCCACAGACCTGATCCCAGGAGAGGATGTGTACCCTGTAACAAAGCTGTTGGGTTTCTGGGCCTGATTTGCTTCACACCCAGATGGATTAGCTTCCTCTGTAACACAGATCATTACACACCCTATTTTGAGGTTTCCATGAATTAAGTAAATCCATGTACCCAGTGGATAAAATTAATGATGGTGGAATGTTCTTCTGTTACACCTGAAGTTTTATCAGTTTCATCTGTCTTAGACTGACATACTGACATATATTTCTCTTATAGGATTAATATAAAACATTCCCTCTTCAGATTCAGCACTCTGCCTAGGACCTGGTTTGGGATTGTGAGCTTTCTTAAAAGTTTGTATTTCCTCTTCCAATTACTGGTTTCAGGGAGTTAGAGTAGATGTGAGATCGGTTTTATGTCATTCTAGAGGTGGATAAAAATGCTTTCCTGAAGAAGAGCTTAAGTAGAGGCAGGACTGGTCTCTCAAAGACTTTTATCAGCCTCCATTGGTGCTTAGAACCTCCCAAAATAATCCGTAATGGCAATTCTTAAAAATTAAAAGAACTCACTCCATGCTAAACACCATTCTTGTTCACAAACTAGGAAAAGCTTTTGTAGGAAAAGGGTATAAACTGCTTCTGTAATGCAAAGAACATGTTTTGTGCTTTATGGAGAGAGAGAGATTTAGAAGGTAATATGAAGGCACTCTATTCTTCTCACAACCACAAAGTTGTTGATTCCCTCCCCTGCTCTCAAGTTCAACAGCTGCACTGACTTGTACTTCTGGTTCAGTCAAAACCATAATATAGCAATAGCATTAAGGGAAAGAAGTATAGAAGGGAGGCCTAGAGTGAAAGAGCAGTGTCAGAATAACTTGAAACTTGAGTATATTGCTTCAATAAACTTTATATCCCAAGTAAGGAACTTGTAAGGCTGAGAGCTTAGCAAAACCCTTCAAATATGCCTTTGATGTGTTCAGACGCTCAAGGGAGAGTCGAGGCTCAGAAAACTGGCACCCAAGGGAGCCATATCCAGAGCAAGGTGCTTTGCAGGTCCCCACTGAAGGAGCAGAGGGGCAGAAGCTGTGTGGGAGCTGTTCTCCAGCTGTGGAGAGATGCAGGCACTTTGCTGCAGCCCTAATATTTCACACCCTAGTCCAGGCTGCAAGACAAACAAACCGGATGTTGTTTCAACTGTCTCATTTGACATGGTCTAACATTACAAGAAGTGAAAGAAAACCTTAGCACCCCCTCCCGCCCCCTCCTTGAACCAATTGAGCTGTCACTGTCTGCACAGAAAGTGATTGTTCGGTCGAAAACACATTTCAACCCAAAGCAAACTGAACAGTCTTGAAAAGTGAGGTTGCCTTTTGTGCCTCCCATCCAAGGAGAGTGAAAGGCAGCAAGAGGAGAGGCAGGAGGGAGGGAGGTGACCATTTCTCACCACCAGCACTGCCTGCTCCATAGCCTGCCCTTGGCAGGCAGCCTCAGAGGCAGCGAGCTCTGGCCTTCCCAGCAGGGTGAGCGGTCCTGTGCCGGCAGTGGCAGATGTGCATGGGGGAAACATTTGGAGGGAGCTGGAGGAAAGCAGTGGACTTTCAAAAGCAGAGCTTTGCTGAGCAGTGGGTCACAGCCTTTGGTTAAAGTTTATCTTCCAGAGATTGGTAGCTTAGCAACGAGATTTTTTTTCCATTTGCTTTATTCACACAGAATAAGTAGCATCAGGCATGTCAGAGCACAGATATGTGGGGAGAATCACCAGGGGACCATGATTTCCTGCACTCTGTGCAGCAGAGACAGACAGGGATAACCCTCTCGGGCAACATACTGCTGTTCTTCACACGTGAGAATAAGATTGCTAGGAAACAGAAAGGATTTTCCAGATCCTATCCAGGATGAAGTCACCAACTATCCTATCCAGGATGAAGTATTACCAACAAATGGTGCTAATAGCCTAATAACCTGTTGTCAGATTTAAAGATTATTTCCACAAAGGTTCCCTTATGGAGATAAATTCATTTTTTGAGGAGGCAACTTCTGTGCCTCTGACTACTAAAGTTCATTTCAATTTGGGTGTAGTATAATGTAATATCTGAAATAAAAATAGAAAGAAAAAGGAAGTCATATATGCAAGTAGTAAATATCTGCTCCAACATCATACAAACTGGGGATATGTAGCTTCTTGTCCTTTTGGAGCATAACTGGACTATTGATCTCTGTTCCCATTCAACATCTTCTCAGGCAGAAGATTACTGTACTTCAGATTCAGTACTGGATCAGCAGTGCATCAGTTTCTTCATTCAGTGCCTTGAGAACCCGCACACATAACTGATATTCCTTTCTGTTCGAGCCAATAAATATTTTGATGGCTGACTACCAGTGAATTTTGCAATCTCTCAGAAGACAAAGTACAGCAGCAGAAAGGAAAGGATACCATAATTACCCACGTTATCACAAGCTCAGTTTCTTGTTACATGTTTATATCGCTTGCCAATACTAATGAATTCATTATCTAGCAGCACAGGGGAAAGCATGCACTACACAGCCAAAGTCTGAGGGACAGCTCTGGCACTGCTGCACAGGTCACCCTCTACTCCATTGAGTTTTTACCTCCAAAATGGTGAAATGTTAAAGTTCTCCAGCCTTTTTCCTGTGCAGCAAAAGTTAAGGCAAACAAGGCAGGGATAACAATAGAAAACCACTAGGATCAGGTTGCCAACTCCAAATATTAAAAAGTGTTAAATCAGAACCTCCAAATCAGAAGTGTGAACGTGTCACAGTTAACACAGCCACCTGTAAGGCCAACCTAAAATTACTACTTTGACCCTACATGATACTGTCTAAAGTTTTTCAATTGTTCCTGCCTTCTCCAGTTCTTGCAAAGCTTATTCCCTTGTGTAACTCTTACCATCTCTGGCCTTACATGGGAACCACCAGGAAGGGGAATGTGACGAATCTGTACTGTACCAGGCACTAAGAGAAATTTCTCCTCTAAGGAATGTGCAATTTGTGACAAGGCACAGGAGTGTCTTGTATCTGGGACCTGGAACTGGTGCCCAAATTAATCTCACCCAAAGTTTTCAAAGGGTCAGAACATGGGAGTGAATCTTCCTCCCCAAGGAACTGCACTGGATTCAAAACTGCCCACCCATCAGATGCAAATTTCTGTAAGCAATGATCCAAGCCATCAACAACTGAAATTTTAGGACTAATCTTGTTTTCCTGAAAGATTTGTTTATTAAACCAAACTATGATGTTTCTGCATGTCTGTCAATGGGCCTTTCATCTCTACAGCAAGGCAAAACCCCTTTGTTACTCAAAATACAGCAAAACAAAGTGTCCCCACCGTAACATAAAAGAGACAACTCTCACTTATCAACACCATTTCTTAAGCACAGTCCCAATGACAAGAATTGGCATCCAAATTCAATTTCAGATACAAAATTCTGAAATAAAAACGAACCCCACAATTATAATTATTCCATCTTTACTCAAACCATTCTATGTTTCTATGACAAGAAAAGAAAAGGACATGGAAGGACATGGAAACAGAAGAAAGCAGGCAATCTTTTGTCACAGTGTGTTCAGATTTATCAAAGTGAGAAATATTTACAAGATGAAAGAGTCCTGTAGCCCCTTTCCTCCTGCAGACCAGCAGTACCAGATTCGGGTTAGCAAACAGCTGGCAGGACAAGCAGTCATTCACTTGGCAAAAGGTTAAAAAGCACCAGAGAGTGATCTGTTTCTCACAGCATTGGGAGTTACTGATGACTGGGGGGGCAAAGTTGAGGTGAATGTACACAGAGCCCTATTTCAGAATTAATAATAGGAATTTCTGCTGTTAGATAGGGACATGCCAAATGCAGATGACAGAGGAGGAATTTCATGTGAGAATAGCCAAGCAAGAGATAGCTATGAACCAGCAATACGATGTGGATATGAACTGTGTGATGTAAGGTCTGTTGTGGGGTATTTCCAGTAGAGAATCAGTAGTAAGCAGCGATGGAAAGACCTGACGTGTCGTGAGGGCTGGAGCTCTGGTTACACCCTTCCAACTGTCAGGGCCTGACACAGCATGGTTGGTAAACTTGCTGATAAAGACTGCATGGAAAGAACTGCAAGGAGCCCAGTCGGGGCCTCAACCCGTTGGCCCAGGATCTGTGTTTAAGCTCTGATGCTCACCCTTGGACCCCGCCTGAGCTACATCGTTGACCCTGACCTGCAGACTGACTTATTGGCTTGACCTCAGACCTGCCTCTGCTGTGGATGTGTCTGCAGGCACTGGACTGTGTCCGAACATGGGGACTGCCAGCAGACCTGCCCTGGGACAGGGCCCTTGCCAGCTATTCTACTGCCCTGCCCACCCTGCTCCTCTGCCCATGCTGCACTCCAGTGCAGGAGGAGGTGCTCAACCTGGCACAGCAAGGCCAGGAGACTGACAGGGCTTGCTTCGATCAGCCTTACAAAACCATGGATGAGCTGGAGAACAGCTGCCTTAGTGCATACCTCCAAGGTAAACAGGAGGAAATAGGAAAAAAAGTAAACTAACAGACAATGCTGGCAGGAAAACAAATGTAATCTGGGAATTAAGCACAGATTTCTTACCAGCAAAGAAGTCAGAGTTTTGAAGAGCCTGCCCAAGCAGCTCACAGAGGAGATGAAATGACACAGAGAGTGAGGGCCAGATCCGAGGTCCCATTGGTGCAGTGCCCAAGGCAGCACAGCAATGCTCAGGGCACCCCTGGGGCTGGAAAAGAAAGGATGCCTGTTCAGACCAAAGTGCTTCTCCTGACTTGCCCATTCACCACACTGCTTTGTGTCGCATTTCTCTGCTTCCATGCTTCCTTCTCCATTCCTGGCTTTGTGACTCCACCATGGCTGGCTAAGGTGAAGGAGGTAGAAGTCCCCACTTACCGTTTTTGTAAAATTCCTCCCTCTTTCAAACTCTTCTTTTAATACTTGGCACTACCATGCTCATTTTAGGAGCATCTGATTCATTCCCATCTTTACCTAGTGAATACTGAACCTAATTACGCCCAGCATGCTCATTGCAATCGACCATTTACTCTGTACTGTTTTCTCACATGGTGAGCTAAAGAGAAAGCCCGAGTCCATGTCTGAAATCCTCATTCAAATACTGCTTTCAGTCAAGCAGTTTAAAACTGCTTTTGGGGAGGGAGGGAAGAGGGAGGAGGGCTGGGGGAGCATGGTCTTGTGTTTGTTTGCTGCTACAGTGCTGGAACAGCACAGGGAAGGAAGGGCCTGGTTTTTGCTATCCATAGTGGGGAATTTAATTTAAGGCTGGTGTGTTGCTGGTTGGAAAGACACATTAAATACCCAGATGCAAGTGCAATGGGTACAGAGAAGAGCAAAATAAATACAGGATATTGGCTCATCTATTCAGAGGGCTGATTTCCCAAACCTGGCACATTCGGGATTCACTGCCTGCCCTGATTTTGTGTGTCACTGATTTGGCTAGGATCTAAACACAGAGCTTCACAGTTATTGAACCACTGTCCCAGACCCAGCCAAGGCTGAACACAAAGCAGGCCTGAACAAACCAGCAGGCAGACTACAAAGGGAAAGCAATTGTTCTGCTTAGCAGCAGCACTGTTTCTGCTATGCTTAGCATCAGAACAAGTTAATTTGGGAGCACAATCTTCTTAAAAGGAAGCGTTGCTCAGCCCAGCATCCCTAGGTCTCATGCAGTGTGCTGCCCTTTTCACCAAGCATGAGCTGCGGATGCTACTTGCAATGTATTTTTATGCTATGCAAGTCATATAAAAGCTTCTGATAAAAATCAGCTCTCTTAAGCCTCCGATTGGCATCTTGTTAAAAACTGGCATCATGTTTGCCTGTCATCATTGGCTCACAAGGAAGCTTCTGCCGTGATTTAATAAGCAAGGAGAAGGATTTTACTGTTAAAAACAAAACAATACACTGCAGTATCAAAACACTAATACATTTTTCCCCCCAGTGGCCTTAGTCTAAAGTACTTGCTCCTAACTGCCCTTTCACAGACATAAAAATAGATCATCATCAATTAAAATCATGGCAAAAAAAATAAACAGCAGAGCTTCTGAATGTGGGTAAGCTGCCCATGGATCCATCCTGGTTAATGGAGCTATAGAAACCACCAGTGTCTGGAGACTTGGCCAATAGCACAGAAGCCCTCAGGGTGAATAAAACACCTTGGTGTAGAGGATGGAGGGAACCAGCTCACCAGCTGCACAGCACACGTGCTTACCTCCTCTCCATACGAAGGAAGGGAAAGGAAAAGCTTTGGCTTTTCTTTTTTGGAGTTACCATCTCCAGATGCTTTCATATTTCCTGGGGGCAACCAACATAAATCAGCAATTTTCTTACTCCCCTAAGCCATTCAGGGCACCCAGCATCAGGCTGACAGAGAGAAGTAGCTTGCATTTTGCACTCACTGCTGGTTTAAGCTGTGAGCTCCTCAGCTGCATTAGCCACTCCTTTGCTACCCACGGCGAGTTATCTTTGTCCTCACACCTTTTTGTGAAACAACAGCACAGCAAAATGCTACCAAAGGAGAGCAAGCAGCGCCCAGGCCCACTCATTCCCACCTGCCAGTGAGCAGGGAGCTGCTCCAGGGAACATGGCAAGAGAGGGTGCAGCCTCTTCCCTCCTCCGCACAGTGGCAGAGGTCTAAATTATGCTCCAGCCTCATTCACCGGAGCCAGCCAACTGAGTAAAAGCTGAATGGAGATGTCAGGATGCGGCCCTGTGAGGCGTGTGGGTGCCGTGCAGGGAGCCAGGGCCAGTGCTGCCACTCTCCATGCCAGAGGAGCTGGTGTGGGCAGAGGCACCCAGCCTGTGCTCGGGTACTGCACGCAGGAACAAAATGAAGGCTGGGTACAGCACCCTCACTCAAATAGCAGCAGAAATAGTATTTTTTTTCTTTTTTTCTCTCTTTTTTTTTTTCTCTTTTTTTTTTTTTCCACAAAACTACTGGCAGAGAAAGATACAACTTAGCATGAAAATAGGTATCAGAATAAGGTCTTGGCTGAATAGTCAGTACTCTGCATAATTCTCTCTTTTCATTCCATCAGCCTAGATCCTCTCCAAATATTCAGATCAAACTCTGCAGTGGAGCTCCAGCATTTTGGCCATTAAAAGTAAAAGCTGGAACACTTGTATTCTGCCTCTGTCATATCCCTCTATTTCAAATAAAGGCAGCTCTCTGATATTGACCTGGGCTAATTGTGAAGTCTCTGTCCCTCTCTCTGTCAGAAAGATCAAAAAACTGAAGTATGTATCCTTGCTAGAAAAAAGAGGAAAAAAAAAAAAAAAAGAAAGAAAAGAAATACCATTTGAAGGAATGTGTTTAATTCCTCTCTATACTAGTATCTTGTAGATGAAACATCTTACTCAGCCTTTGGCATATGTAAAATCATGGAAAGGGGAGGACAGAGGGAAAACCAGAAGTCAGTATAAACTGTGGAATGATGTTACTGCCATTTAATGGTAAAAGTCCTTTTCAAAGATCCCAGCATGCATTACCCACTGTCTACATTTGAATGATGCATTGTTAGACAATGGAGAGGGCCAGCAGAGGGGAGCAGTCTAAAATTATAAATGAAAATTACAAATTACAAATGAAAATACAGAACAGGAGACAAACCCAACCATGCAATTTTCATTTTAACTCTCTGGGCAGTACAGTAAAAGGGCTAGCATACACTTCCATCAAAAGCAATGGGAATAACCATAAGAGCCATCTTTCTCAAATCACAGATGAATTCAAATGGGAAGAGGCACGCAACAACAAAAAAAAATAGTTGTTAATGCATAAAACTACTGTATGTCTTCCAATAGCTGGACTCAAGAACCCTGGTTAAATACTGACTTTCTTTCAGAGTCAATCAGATAATAAGACCCCTTTAGAAGCACAGAATAGTTAAATTCATCACCATAATTTAATTGTAGAAGGTTATTAAAGAGCACTTCGACTCCCCTCCTGCTTCGGCGCTGCTTTTGTGTATTAAACTCAGACTAATCAAATTGCAGATTCCAAGAGTACTGTATTAGTCATCCCCATCCCTTTTAATTTGTTTAATGGCCTCCTTTTTTCTCCCCCCTCTTGTGTATGTGTTCTGACTGGCTGTGCAGCGCTTAGGCTCACGACATGTAAATAAAGAATGGATAGGGGAACAGTTCGTCAAAAAGAATAAAGCGTGCCTCCATTCTAAAGTTACATTTGATGTCAGCGTAATTCATGGGACGTGTACTGCAAGCAATGGTGCTTATTATTTCTGCTTAACTGTCTACAGACACAGGAGGAGAGGGGAGAGGGAGAGGAAAAAAAAGGAAGAAAGAAAAGAAAAGAAGTCTGAATTTACACTTACCGCTTCAAAAGCCCTTTTGTACTTCGCCAACTTCTCCTGGCTGAAGATGCAGTATTTTGCCAAAAAGTCGACTGCAAGAGAGGACAAAAAAAGGATAAAATAGTCCATAAAAGAACTCTTTTCCCCACTTTTCCTTAATAATTTTTGTAAATGATGATAAAGAAAACAATTTATTTTTAGGTCACAACAATGCTGGCCACAGAAACCTCTTCTTAAAGAAATGTCAGTTTATGGTTTGCTTCTTGTATTTTGTTTTGTTGCTGTTGTTGTTTTTTTTTTTTTCTTTTTTTTTTTTTTTCTTTCCTTACTCTTTCTTGTTTGGAAAAGTCTTTTCACCTGGCCCAGGGCACAAAGTCAAAGTTAGCTCTGAATAGGAGATGCTTAACATGTATAACACATAAGAGCTCCATCCTGGTGAGGCAGTAGTCTAGGAGCGTGGCAAGGGCTTGTTGTTGTTTGTTTTAAATGTCCCAGAAAAGGACCTCTTTAGACTTGAGTTCTGCAGAGCAGCATTCACCGTATGTACTCCCAAGGCCAGAAGTATCAAAAGAAACTGAATCCCTCTTGTTTTGTTCTAGTAAGATCAGAGAGGTATACCAACATATTTTTTCTAAATCATCTACCTGTATCATGGAAATGGCTCACCTTCTCCTATTTCTCCCTTCTTATGGAGTTGAAGTAGGACGTGATTTCTGCCTCTCAATTATTTCTATTTTTTTGGCTTGCTGCCAGTGGGATGAGAAAATTGAAGGGAAATGTCAGATCATGATACAAACACAAAATGAGTTCAAACATGAAAGAAACAGTAATGTCTCTCAATAATACTGAGTACAACATTTCTGCATTAAAACTCCTCTTAACATTTATTTGTTCCTTTCTAATTTCTTTCTCTGTATTCTTGGATTGCTGTTTCTATCGTTTCATCATCCTTCCCATCTTCAGTTGGAAGAGACTCTATTTTCACTTCAAGGGAATGAAGTGGCCGATTCAGGCAGGACCTGATGGGTAACAGCCATTGAGATTCAGGTCTTCTAATTTCCTGCTCATTTAGACTGAGAACTGGGAAACAGGTAATAGTCTGCAAAAGGGGCCTGGAAAAACTTATGAATTATCATCATTATCACTATTATCAGTAACATTACTTTACTGTAAAGTGGAAAGGAGTGTTTTGCAGTATTGTAGCAATGTGGTATTCTGACTGGTATCTAAACAAGCTCGCAACATAAATCTCCCACTTCTTTTTAAAAGAGTACATTTGTCTTCAGGTTGTGTTTTGGGGCATGTGCAATGAAGGTTCCTCTTGGGGGTGAAGGCTCATTGTTTGTTTATAGCTGTGTTCTAAACAATACAAAAGGACAAACAAAGAAGCCTAGATGCCATTGCTTCTTATCCTGTATGCTCCAGATGAACCAAATCTGTACAATAACAACAACAACAAAAATATCTTGGTTTTCCACGGCAAAACAGCAACAGAGGTTTCTATTTTGAGTAAAAATCAACAGATGCTCTGGGATCTGTTGTTATTGCATGATGTACTTCTGAATTCCAAACTAAACTACGATACTTAAAGGAATGATAAAACTAATTTCTGACAAAATTAGTTTTACACATATCTCTCTTACTGGCAGCATCTATGAAGGATTTAAGTCAAAAAGACCAACTGCACTAGTAGCCTAGCTTCTGGAAAAGTGTTGCACCACACTTAGTACTGAGCACTGCCCCGGGATTTAACACCTATTCTCCCTACAAGAAATTTGCAGAAGTTGCCTTCTTTTGTTTGCTCACTGAGATCAGTTTGGAAGACATAGATGTTCCAATCCTCTGTGAAATATCACTTATAGGATTATCTGCATTGGCGCCATCTGGTGATTCTGGAAAATATCAAACCATAAAAGAAAATGTGTCATGCTTGCTCTTAATAAAATCATGACATTTCTTCTCCCTAAGTATTTCATAACATTGCCACCTCATTTCCAACTGAGTTGCTAACAAAATAGCTCTGTAACAATTTTGGGGGTGGGAAGAGGACAGACATTGCTCTCCTTTACAACCAGGCAAACTTTAGTTCTTATTTAATCAACTTTTAAGGCTAGATTAGGCTCCTACATCATCTACTCATAAAGAAGTCCAAAGGATGTCACATATCCCTGTATAATTAATCCAATTAGCTGTACCTACCAAGAGCAGAGTTTTCTGCAAGAATGTCCTGTGTTGATTTGAACCTGTCAGAACACGGAGAATCCCATATAGATGTATGGTGCATATTTCTGAAATCGACATTTGGCTTACATGTCACTTGAACTTGTGTTTAGTCTCAACAACAGCAGTCTTTGCAATGTTACAGTACTCTTTAGTATCCAGTCTTTGCTCCTTGTAAAATTACTTACACTCTCTAGTGAAGTTCATACTCAAAATAAATGAATTAAGTGGGGCTCTGTCAGTATTTTTGTCAGACTTTTTCTACAATCCTTAAAGAAATGTTGATAATTCTTGTTTTCCCCTTCAAAGGGTGAAATCTTTTTAAAACATAGGCACCGAAACCATATGATCAGCCTCACCAGCAGCATAGACCTCTTACTTACTATATTTCCCTCTGGTGTCCTGTGTGGCCAAAGGTACAAATAAAGAGTGCCATTTGCTATTCCAATTTTGGGCAATAATTTTGACTTTAAGGAATGGGCTTTCTCCAGCCAGTCTCCTCATACATCTGTTTCTGTCTCTTTGTTTGTTCCCCTCCCATCCCCAGGAAGTTTCAAAATCACCGATCAATTTTGACCGAGTGCAACGGAGGCATAGAGGTTTGACAGGAATTAAGTACCTACAAGTTTCATGAAAATAGGCAGCAGAGAAGAGGGAGGGAGGGAGGCCCTATTAATTCCCTCATTGAGGGAAAGGCCCCAGCATGAGCTCAACCTTTGTTACAGCCCCGAAATCCACACGAGAGAGAGACCCTGGAAAGCAGCCATCATTAGTAGCGCCGCTCATGGAACCACCTGTTTAATTAATTATTCTCCTCCGTAAAGAACCGTTTAAAAACAGCTCCATAGCTTTCAATATAAGCTTGCTTGCAGTGCCCCCAGTAGGAGTCATGGAGACTGAGGTTAGGGGAAACTGGGCCCCATGTGCTTTGTATCTCTCATAATAGATACCCCTAAAAGGCTGCTTTGGGCTCCACAGACCCAAATGTGGGTCTGCCATATCTGTCCCGCTGTCACTCAGTACTTCACAGCCAGGTACACTCTTGTGCCCTGCCACCCATCAGGCTCTGTTTTCCACTTCCCATCGTTATCAGAGAGCCTAGTCCTGGTGACAGAAGTGACTACATCCAAAGTCATGCTCAGGCCCTCTCGCCATCGCTATTCAGCTTGCATGGAGCTGAGGAAAACCTAAGAAAAATTAGCTGCCAAACTCAAAACAGATTTGTACTGAGCATGTCTGTACTGAAACATTCTGTGTGATGAACTGGCCAACTTTACGGCACTATGAGTGAGTGCATCCCTCACACTGGACTAGTCAGTCACCTTGTGCCAAATGCTGAGTCTTGACTCCAAAGTGTAGAAATATTCTATCTTTGCAGCAACATAATTGGAAGGCTATTACTTTCTTATGCACAAGTTGAATACTTTTCCCTAATGTTGAGGAATCAATAGACTATTTTAACTGAAAGCAGAAATCATTCTAAACAAGTATTTCAAACAGGATTGCCAACTAAAATTTAATCCCATAATGGGAGAAAAAAAAAAAAAAAAAAAAAAAAAAAAAAAAGAAGCAGTAGCCCATACTGGAACACTTTTCTATTCTAGTATATGTAAGATCCTACTTCAAAATGGCACTTAAGAGGAAGAATAAGACACATTACTGTCATGGAGAATGGGAAAATCAGTCTTTGTTCCTTTGTTATCAAGCTCCATTCCACCTGTAATACTTGCTCCATCCACACATTCGCACCTGTATAACTGCTTCCTGCACTCCTCCTGCATGCTTCACTGGGTACACAGGATATGTCCAACAAAACAGGCATAAGTTTGCAGAGGGAAAGGGCCCACAGGTCAGTATGAGCAAGGGCAGTCAGGGAAAGGGCAAGAAAGATGTCAGGGAAATATAAGAGGATGCAGGACACACACAGAGTGAGCTCCTGGGAGAGACTTGCACAGGGACCTCACGGCTACACAGAGCTCACAGGCCACATCAGTGTTGGCAGCAGGTCCCCTTCTGGCAGGAGGAAAAGGTGGGATACTTTGCTTTTGTAAACTAAAAATCTCAGACAGTAAATTTCTTCGGTTAAAATAGTATTAAAACTGAAAAGTCAAGTATTCAGAGGCTAGGAAAGTAAAGAAAATACTACTGTGCCTCTGAAAGGCCACCTCATGATGGAGGGGGATAAAAGTGAGACTGTACTGGCAACTTTAGCTTTGGCATTTCAAAATATTTCAAAACAATAATAACATTTAAAAAATGAGGCAGCTGTAACAGTTAATCAGTGCAACCTCTGTTCCTACCCACCTCCATAACTTCCACTAATTGTTATTGCATGTGCTGCATGTTCTTAAAACATAAAGAAGATCTTGTAACATTTTATGAACATCAATGGATTAACCCTCTTAACCTTTTCTGAGCAACACATTATTCCCCTTTTACAGATAGGGAAATTGAGAGATTAAATAACATTTCCAAAGCTGGCAAACACAGTGGTTAGCAGACTCAGAAAATCACCGGTCTTCAGCATCATGCTTTAACTGGAGACAATATTCTCTCAATAGATATCTGTGTCAGAGCTTTGAAGGACATCAAACTATACCAGACTGTCAATAGAGATAATGGAATAACTGGCAACTGTGTCTATGATGCTTTTCTTTTCAGGAAAGCTGGATTAGGATCTTCAGGAAATTAAGTAATGCTGTTGACTGGACAATCATACACGTTTATGAGAACAGATTGAAAGAAAACTACAAGGAAAAGAATAATCAGGGGCTCAATTAAATGCTAAAACTTCACCACTTAAAAGGAGCTGAAGGAGAAATTCTAGCTTTCCTTTACCTTATGTTTTGACTTGGTCAATCTAACATCAGGGCTGAGAATGCAAACCTTCAAGTTCTCAGCTATAATTCTGAAATATCACCATGCAATATCACGATAATTTATTCAAAGAGAAATGTTTTCTAAATAGTGTTTTTTAACATTTTCACAGGTTTTCAATGTTTGCCATGATCTGTATTAAGTGCAGTAGATTTAACACATCATTACTGCTAGATAAAAGTATAGAATAAATTCAAGAATCTATTAAGTCTGTACCTCCATGCTACAGAAGTAAAAGCAAGTTGATGTACAAAGTGACGTTGTTTCACATGAAATAGGAGACCTTTTTTCTAGGGTAAAGGGGTCCAAAGGGCACCTCCTTTTACAGGTGGCCCCAACAGACACTCCTGTAACTCCCAGGCGTGGCATCCAAGAAGCATTGTAAATAACTCACTTTATTCCCACTTAAAAAGAAATATACCTTATAAATTCAAGATTCAGACTTTGGTCTGAAACTAGTTTCTCTTCACTTCTCCCACTTTTTTCTCTTGTACACATACACATAAACATAGATATCCTTATATTTTGGATACCTCTCCCTAGGTTATGCAAATGTTACCTATTCTTTGCAAATAAGGGTGGGACTGCCATTGTAACAGCAAGGGACAGCCAGTCTGCAGTCCCTAGACCTCTCCCTGTAACAGCAATGGCCAAGACAGAAAAAAAAAATATGCCTTGTATCACTGAATTCAACCTCCCTGAGCAGAAATAAGTAAATTCAACCAATTAGATAAAGAGTACACAGGTAAGAGAAGCTTCTCATTAAAGTGGAATATATCTGAATGAGAAAATGAAGGCCTATATACATCCCTAATGTGCTCAACTAATGATATCTGTTCTTTAATATCCATTTCTCTCAAATCCCCACTCTTTTCAGAAAGGTCTATCTTTCTGACACCTGCTTCTGCTTTGCTGGCCCAGAAGACCAATACAGTCATGCTTGCCTGCCATACATTGTGTAAGTCAGTAAGTCAAATTCATCTTCACTTTTAACAAAGCAGGAGTAGTCTTGCATCTTTTACATCCTCCTAAAGATTTTTCACTGTTTTTTAATGTCACCTGGCTCTATATAAGGTCAGGCAGACCTTCCAATTTATGCTGCTTTGTCTCATGCTTTCCTGGTTAGGCATAAACATAAGAATTAGGATTTACAGACAGTTATTATGCTTTACCTCATTAGGTCTTAACTTTCCAGAGTGTATTAAAATTCTGTAGTATCAAAGCTTGTTATCTGGCTTTGCAATAAAGTTTTCTTCCAAAATCCTCTGTTCAAAGAGCTGTGGATCACTGGACACTTTGCAGTTTCTTTGCATCAACAAAGTATCAGCAGAAAAAGCCTCCCAGTACATTGGTGATCCTACTTTATGAAAACAAACAGACAATCCAACTCATAACAGATATTCTCATCTCTGGCACTGACGTGAAGGATTACTAGAGAGCATGAGAGCACTTGGGGGCTTAATTCTTCACTTGCATGAACTTCTGGGGTCAGCTGGCAAAAACTTGATCAAATCAAATCAATTCCAAGGCAGCGCCTGTCTTGTCAGGACAAAATGGGAAGCCTTTTGTTTCTGTGGGACTCGGCCCTTATCAGCTCATTCTGTCACTCATACTTCCTCAGCCCACTTGCAAATCCTCCTGGATTTATTGCAGATGTATGAAGCTTGCTGGAAATAATAGTACAAGCAAAGAGGCTAGTCAGCTATCGACTCCAAGCTCTGGGTAATACCAATGGGAAATTATTCACACAAAAGGTGCGCTGGGGTGACAAATGAAGAGAGCGCTTTGGCCCATTGAAGATGCTAGGAGCTCGGACAATGCTAACACACTAATACCAAACAGCTCGCTTTATCTGATTACATACTGAGTGCTTGCCGGTTCCCTCCCCTTCCCCGAAGCCAGCACCCTGCCCACCCCCACACACTTTCCCTTAAAGGACACAGGTTGCTTTCTTATGTGCAGTGTACCATGAAATGGTCATCTAAAGCAGGAGCATGTCTAAAAAACAATTGAACTCCACACAAAACAATTGCCTTCCTTCTCCTCTCCTTCCCAAAAAGACATCTTTAATGTTTAAACATTGCAACAACAAAGCATTCCTCAACAAAATGGGAGGAACACGAGCAGAGATTTATGCTGTGCTTTCCCATATTGTCCACCCATACCACTGAGACAAGAAAATATTTTTTGCCCGCTCTTTAATATTTGAGAATTTCCTCCATCCCCTTTATTGTATACTCACCCCTCTCTTCTCTACTCTTTTTTTTTATTTTTATTTTTTCTGAAGAGATCGTCACTACGTTTCTACAGGGTTTCCAGAGAAAGACCTATTTGGTCCTTGAGTCAGTTAGTAAGCATTATAGCCCATTTCTACAACAGCACTACCTCATTTTCTCCCTGGAAAGAATGCATGAAGTCAGCATATGCTAAGCCTCAGAAGACCTGACTGACCAGGCTTTTTTGGGTGAATCACACAATGGTGGCATGGTGGCAACATCTAGGTGTGCTGCAAAGGACCTGGGAAATGATGTGCTCACTTGAATGGGGCTGAGGTCTTTAATCAATCAGTGAGTAGTTTTGGAAGTCTGCTTCCCTAAAGCTCTCTAAATACTTAGAGTTAAATCACCACAATGAAAATTTTAAATTATATCGGAAAATAAAGAAATCCTAAAGATGGCATTAGTGTACTGACACTTAGAAGAAAGGATATAAACACCAATAATAGCAATAAAAAAAATCAGAAGTGCTCAATATATATCCCTTTGGTGTAATTAAAAGAAGAAAAACAAATCACTACACTGAACTCACTGATGTAATGAAATCATAGGATGATCATGAAGTGCCTTTCATTGCAATAATAGCTTACAGGGGAATTAAAAAGCAGACACAAAAGTTAGACATCAGCCAACCCAGAAAATTGTTTCAAAGAGTTTTGACAGAAATCGGAGCAGTTCTTTGGCTCCTCACTAACCAAACACAGAGGAAGCACCAGAGCTACGAGGAAAGATAATATTGTGCCACTGTTTAAAAAGGGGTAAATGGCACGACCCAGGTAATTATAGACCTGTCAGCTTGACATCAAATCCAGGCAAAACAGTGCAGCAGCTGATAAGGGATTTGATTAATAAAGAATGGAAGGAGGGAAATATAATTAATGCCAGTCAACACAGGTTTATGAGAATAGATCTTGTCAAACTAACTTGATTTCTTTTTTGGATAAGATTACTGGTTTGGTTGATATAGGTAATAAACTTAGGACTTCAACCAGGTATTTCACTCCGTATCATATGAAATTTTGATTAAGAAACCAGAGTGACACAAAAGTATCGTGGCACCTATTCAGTGGCTTTAAAACTGGCTGACAGGTCTAAAAAAGTAATTACAAATGAAGAACATTTATTAAGCTGTATCTTGGCCCATCTCTATTTAACATCTTTGATGCAGAAGAAAAACTTGTCACTAATGAAGACCACAGAGGGCCAGTTGCTCAGGAGGATGATAAATGATTAAGCAGCTTTGTTGCTGATCCAGAGTAATCTGGATAGTTTAGCTAGCTGAACACAGGAAAGTAATACATGCTTTGAAGTGACCAGATGTAAAGACTTCCTAATACAAAGATCCTTGGGTCATCATGAATATGCAGCTGCACATGAACTTCCAGCTCAATACCATGGCCAACAGCTCTACTACAGCTTCACATGAATAAATAACAGAATATGAATGAGGCCTAGATTTGTTACGTTACTTCTAGCTAGAAACAAACTCACTGGAGATAATCTTAAGGCCTGATTTCTTGACCATGTACACTGAAAAGACTCAAGTTCCACTCTAAGTGCCCTGCCAGTACTCAGCTGGTATGGAAGGCAGTGCCACCAAGATGGCATCTCTCCCTTATTGTACTTTTCAGCCCCCCGCAATATTTTTTCCACCTGGAGCTGCCCAAATTGTCTAAAATGCCTACAACATGGCCAGGTCACCTCTGCCCACGTTGCTCCAGACATTATACCATCTTACATGAACATGTTCCTGCTGTGGTTGTCTCCTTCCCCAAGATCTTAGACTCCATGGCCTGGGCTTCCTCTTGTTCTCAACATGAGGCCCATACCCTTTTCTCCATTTGGGTGATGTAGAACATTTGTAGACATCATTACAAATTTGCCAACATCTTTCAGAACAAGAACCTGTGTGAGCAGCTTGTTGTCTGGGTGGTCCAACATGTACAGAGACCTAGAATAGTCTGAGTACACATTAAAGGCCTGTTGTGTGGGTGACTGCCCAGGTGAAGACACATTTTCACAGATGGAAATGCACTTGGAAATGGGCAGTGTTAACTTATCCTCGATGTGATATGAATGCCAATGTCATGAAAAAGCAGTACAATCCCATCTTTTTACTCCACTTGAGAAGGAGCCAGAGAAAAGCCATTCCACACAATGTAGAGTGATGCTCTTTTCAGTATACAAGTGCTGAAGAGTCTCTCTTTATGACACTGAGTGATGATTACATCAGACATTGAGAAGCATCCTGAAGCACCCATCACTTCCAGCATGAAGCCAGAAAGCTAATCTAAAGGTCTTAATTTATGGAACACTTCACTAGGGACTGGACATTCACTGCTATGCATCATTTCCAGAAAGACAAAGCTGAGCAAATGAAAGTATCTGAGAAGGCAACTTGGAATTTGTTGCTCAGGTTGAACTGCTTACTGTTCTGTGTAAGGGAAAAACAGACTCATGACAGCGCAGAAGTGAAGATGTGCTCAAACTGCCATTGTAACTTCTGTGTGGTGTCCCAGATGCCTTGTGATGGAGAAAGATTAATAAGCACTTAGTAAATTTCTGACTCTGACTTTACATGGGAAAAAAAAAATCAAAGTCATTTTTTGGTTTACTCTAGGATCCAGTTAGGTACAGCTCTATTTTAGATTTAACACCTAAACATTTCTTTCTATCTGTATTTCTGGCATTAAACAAACCTCAGCTTTCATTATATTTTTATGTGGCCTGTTGTTCCTTCTGAGATATTTTAATGCACATTGTTTTTTCTGTTTTAGTGAGTGTTGCTCATTTTGTCAGAAGCAGATGGTGTTTGCTGCATTTTGTTTGTTCCAAAAATAAGCAACATCCAAATGTTCACTATGGAGGTGTGAAAGAGGAAAGGCCTGATGCTTAAATACAGTTTCTCCTTCCCTTTGCTATTCATCTGGTGAAAGGAACTGCTGCAGTCTTGTTACAAGTCTGCAAAGCCCTGGAGTTCATGCTGTTTTTTCTACCAGGGAGGGTACATGGCTCTAACTGGCATCTCGGCCAGAGCAGGGCTAACAGCTCCTAGAAGGCTAGCACAGAGGGCTTTGGAAGAGCTATTTATTTATTTATTTATTTATTTATTTATTTATTTATTTCTGTGGCCTGCAGAAGGAAGACACTTCTTAAAAGGCAGCATTAGTAGGTAGCCTAAGTTAGGACGCATCAGGCTCCCTCTGTGGTCAATGGAGGGAAGTATGTCACTGACTCGATGCCGAATTGCTTGATTTGATGAGACTGTTAGAAAGTGTTAATTTGGCCAAACTATCCAGCAGCACACCTTTGAATACTATGCTACGTAAAGTCCATGCTTTGCAATGACTCGTGAGGGCAGCTGCCAGCTTGCAGACAAGGCTCAGCCCTGAGACAGCAGCCATTGGGCCACGCCAAACAGGGTGAACATGTGGCATCTGGGAATATCTTTTCTGAATAAAGTATTAGAAAAAGATAACCACTGCAGGGTGCCCTATTATGTTTTTAAAATACTACCAGTTTGCTTAGTGTTTACCCAGAAAAGCTAATTATGCTTGTCGCTTAATGTAAATTGCTGGATAAATAAACACAGAAATAGGAGCTTAGTGACTGCTATGCTTTCTTTAAAATGCTATCTGAAGGTTCATTATGCTAAGCACAAAAGAGAAGGGAACTTCTTACAATGCACTTATTAAAGGCACATTTTCTGCAGAAATGATTGTAGCATGATTGTACAATAGCATATAATTTGCTTTGGTGACATTTTCAGAGTGAATCTTGCCGACAGCAGGCATGGATGGGAAAAGTGGTGGCAGGGCCGCTGTTTGTGCTGTTAGGAGCTGTCAGCAGTGATTCAGTGGAGGAGGATACCCCAGCCCAGGCAAGGAGCGCCAGCAGATTACACATGACAGACAATGGGGCAAGAAACCCCATGGCTCATTTGCACATACACGTGTCCCTGCAGTAGTTTTGAAGCTGACACCTTGAAAGACTTACATGACAACGCTATGATTGTTAGCAGAACATGCTGTAGCAGATCCCCAGACCTGCAAATGGGAACCAAACCAGGCATCAACATGCAGCTGTACTTCTGTCAAGGGAGCCAGAGACGTAAAGCAAGGAGTTGTGCCATACTAATGCCTCTCTGCTGGCTTAATGTCACCTGAAAGAGGACAGACAAGGCCTGATGAAGGAAAAACAGTAGCCAGATGATCAACACTCATCTAGAACAGATCTGGAAGGTATGAAGTTAAGCCATCAACACCGATCATGACTTTGCTCCACAGCCATTGGACCTCTGACACAGCAGGAGGCCTAAAAACAGTAATAACACATCATCCCTGGGAGGGAGCTTCCTGAGAAGCAGAGGTAGTACATCTCTGTGGGGTTAGGGGCTGTTCTTTGTTCTCTACAGATACAACCAAGTAAAGGCAGCAGCTGCAGGAAGAAGTAAACACAAGGACAATACACCTGAAATTGGCCATTAAAGCTCCTAATGAGCTTAAAAAGGAAACACAGCCAGATACGAGTTTGGCCTCTCTTAAGCTAACTTTAACATCCTACAAGCCCCAGTTGCTATTTTCCCTGCATGGCACCAAAACAGCTCCCAAGCCACCCAGGTCTTGGCACAGGCAGCGAGGAAATCAGACTGCTGAGGCCAGGCGGGCAGGGACTGCTCTGGGCAGGCTGCATTTTTCACGTCTGGCCATGGCCAGGCTGCAGGTCGCTGGGTAGATTGAAATACTCACAAAAGAAATGTGTCTTTCACCTTTCTAGCCTCTTGAGAGACTTTTATTTGCCACCAGTTCCAGTCTGATGGATGTTTTAACTTTGTCAAACTCTTCCTAGGAGTTGTGTATTAGTTTGCATTGCCTTTGAAACTGGGTTGTTTTCCTGAAAGGGCAGGAAGTGGGGATTAAGTCCATTACACATTGTTTGAACAACTCTCTTTTCACTGTGCATTGTGACTCTGCAGCCTGCCAGCACATTTCAGCCTCTTTCCAGGAACTGGCACCACAGGGATGGAGCGTGGCTGGCTGAAGACCTGGCATCTGTGCTGACTTTCATAGGTACCACACATTGGGAAGGAAACTCTAAAGCAGAGGAAGAAGAAATGTCCCTGGCACCACCCTCTGCAAGTGGTACATAGGGGACTTGGGTTTTGAAGAAGCCCTCTGCTGCCTGAAGGATGTAGGAGCAACGTACTGTATTCAGCTGGGAAATGTGACAACCTAATCATCCTGAAGGGTACTATTATTGTCTGCTTAATATGCTTTACAGTCCCGATGAACAGGGAAGGCTGGCTGACAAGTGTGGTATGATGTATCTAATGGCTCAATACTACCGCGATGGGTCCATAAAAGGAACATAATTTCACAGTTTGAGGAAAATACGGATCATACATTCGTCACTTTAAGGCCAATGATTTCAGCAATCTGGACAAATAATTCTGGTTTAAGATATTCTGGTGGTTCAGCATTTTGCTTTATTTGTTGATGTCTAATTTAAATTTGGGACCTAACATTGGAGATTATAAAGACTTTTGCATTACAGGATGTAAGCCTTGATTGCTAATCACACGGTGACACCAACAAGGATGGGTTTTGTTCTAACCAGATAAAGCAGCACATTTCAAAACTTTCTGGGTCAGGATTATATAGCAGAGCAGTTTACACTGCACATGCAAAAAATCGTAACTTTCATGTATGTCATAGGTGCAGATTTAGGATTTCTTCTGGGCAGTTGCACATGACAACCCAATTATTTCATACACACAAAAATTGGTTCATTTGTGTAAAAGGAAAGCATGCTCTGAATTTGAGTGTAATATATAGTTTTGAAAATAGACCCCCTGCCTTTCTTCTACTATGGTGAAAGATATCACTTTACAGAGAACATAATCTTCAGAAGTGTATTCCTGCTGATTAAAGAGTTATTTGATAATCATAGTCAAGCCTGAAGTATGGCAACATAATAGAAAATGGTGAGGGCAGGAGTTTCTTTCCAGTGTAGGTTGCAGAAAAAAAATGGTGCAGCTACCCTCCTCACATTTGATCTCTAGAATGCATTTAATACAAACTTAGACATAAAAACTCACAATTTCAGAAACTGGAGACAGCCATATTTTCAGTACCTTAGCAAGGCAGCTCTGATCTTTTTGCATTTCAAATAAAAATGAAAAAATTGTGATTCTTCCTCCTTTTCTTCCTGTTGATGTTCTAGTTCCTAGGGATTTCTGTGATTAAGGCTGGGAAGTCTACCCTAGCCTGCCGGAAGAATCTCATGCAAGCCTTCTGCAGACTTCAGAAGTTTCACCTCCTGTGCAAAAGCTATCTTTTTCTTCATGTGAACCTTCAGCTGGTTCTTCCAACACTAGAAAATAAAAGATAAATCATAATTAAATTCATGAATAGTAAGAATCATGCCAAATCAGAAATATATATATATATATAGACTAGGTATGCATCTCTTTTGTCCCTTCCCAGATGAACAGTTAAGACACAATTTCACAGTTCAAAGCATCAGTTCTTCCTATTTCTGTTGTCAAGTAAAATCGTGCTTGCCTCTAGTTCTCAGTGTTGGGAGTACTCTCATTTCAGTTGTTTACTCAGTAACCTTGCAAAAATACCTTGGTCTGTGTTATTGGAATCATGAATATATATGCCCTTTTCATAAAATTCTGGAAGAGTCATCTACTGGGCTAATTTGGCTTCCTCAGAAAAAAACATTAAAAAATCAGCCAAATCTCTCTAGCGTTCAGGCTTTTATCATTAAAAGCTCTGGCTAAACAAATAATTTTATTTGACAAAGTCACTTTAATCTGTCCATTAGGAAACCTTTATGTTGATAACCTTTGCTGTGTGGAGATGAAGGACCTCTGAAACCACCTAGACACCCCATGTGTAAGGACTCTGCCTAATGCAGCTGGCCCTTTCAGAAAAGTGAAGACTTTCTTCATTGGGAATTAAACAACTGATACAGACAATGAAGGCCCACAGTTGCCTTGCTAGGAGTTCAAAGAAAATTCACCAATACAGGGACCAAGATGATATTTTTCCTGTTAACTACAGTTAGTTATAATGTTTGTAACAGTGTGGGAAGCACCGGCTTCATTGAGTTATTTTAATATGTTAAGGGCAGAATGCCACCGGACATTTAATCCTGTAAATTTATGCAATTATTTATTTCAGTGGGATGATTCCTGTGAATAAAGTGAGCAGGATTTGGCTTTGGTTATGGATAAGTGAAGAGGACACCAAAGCGTAAAATGGCAGCTTAGAATGACAGAGGAGCTCCTAACCCTGGGGAGCCCATTTACACCAGCCAGCACGGTTCAGACAAAGCACTAAGGGGGGACACGGTCCCTTTCTGAAAAGAAAGAAAGAAAGAAAATTGCCCCTAAAAGAAAAATCCATAATCAGGAGGACCATCAATAGAGGAGATTCCCCATTGGGGAGGTACCTTCTTTCGACCAAGAAAATTCCCTACATTTGTTGATTATAATCCAGCTGGCCTGACTTGGATTTGTAACCACCAGATGCATTGCAAGCAACTATGGATATTCTAAAGAACATCAAATAAAGGGTTTTTTTAAACCAATAAGTAGCATTCTTGCAGATGGATGCAGAAGACAAATGAATAAAATTGCCTCCCCCCTTCCAAAATATTTAAGATGCCTGCATCAAGCTGCCTTTAGTTTGTATACATATCAGATTATAGAAGATCTGCCTCTTTATAATTTTTTTTAAAAAGGATGGCAGCCTTAGTTCAATAGAGTTAGTGAGACAATCCTTTAAGCTGTGTCAAAATGCCAGTTATCCTCAGATGCCACCCAGATTTGAATAATTTAGAAAGAGACAAAAACACAGAAAGGAGGAATCATCCTTTGACTACTTTTGCTTTTGACACGGCTGCCTCCCTCTCCTTTTTACCAAAGCATCTTCGTCTCTCTATCAGCCATGACAAGTGCCAATCAAACCTTCTGTTTCTAAGGTTCTAGGGGAAAATGAAACATGAAACATTTTCTAACAATCACTGACCAAAGGTCCACTATCAGTGTGTGGTCTGGGGGAAGCCAGCCTTTTCCTTTTTCACTTCTAATCTCTGACCCACTGTTTACCTCTTCTTTTTTATATACTTTAATCTCTCTGTTGCTCCAAAAGATCCTAAACAAATTGTAGGTCAGCATGGATTAGGCTGCTTTGTTACCAATGATTAGTACATTTACTTTTGCTTTAACATCTTCAGCAACAGCTGAATGTCAAAAAGATCCAGCAAGAGTTTGTTTAATCACAACGAAAACTATATCCACATAGTCTTACAATTGCATTGTCAGTCTCAGCATAAAGAACTGGAACACAATAGCAGACAGTGACCATGGACCTGCAATGTTAACATGTATTTTCAGAGCTACTATTCCTGCAATTCAGTGTTAGTATAATCAGATTCACAGTAACCTTCATTAGATCAGGACAAAAATTAAGCTTCAGATATTTGCCTAAGAGTCTGAATTCTGCTCCCATTTGCTCAGCAGCTCCAGTGTATCCAGAAATGGTGTATGCAGCTTGACAGTTGTGGAAATATTTTCAGTATAAAAATCATATTAAGTTGTTCAGCAAAGATGTAAATGTATGGTTGAGAATTAAAGAGGAAAATTGTTGGACACTTTGGACTAGTTAAAGGAATGAGTAAGGAACAAATAGATCTCTTTAAAGTATGTTAGATGTTTCTAGACTCAGGGAAGCTTTCTTAAATCAACATTGCATCTGCCCTGCTTCTGCTCATGAGAGAGTATATTGGCATGATTTACATGTAAGAGGCTCTCAGAAAGTGAAGAAGGACAGGAGAGATGACCTATTTTGTTACAAGTCCCTTGACTCTGAAGTTGCACCAACTTACATTGCCTTACACATCAGCAAGTCCAGGGCAAGAAAGTTTGGATATGAGCCCTTCAGTGACTAAGATCATCTATTTATCATGTTGTCTCATCTTATCTTTATGCATCAAGTTCAAGGTTTGTGTCATCAATTTCAAAGTGACTTCACCACTCTTAAGTGTTTTTTCTCTCTGCCGCCATTGCTTCCTGTCTTCCAAGCACCACCAGTACCTGGCCTCTATCCATCTCAGAACATGACTGACATTGTTTTCCCACATTTATTTGATGTAGGAATTGACGCCCAACCTGAATTATCAAATCACTACCCTCCTCTGCATCAAACGAATTCTGCCCACTATCATGCCCACTATCACCATGTATAAACACTTCTCATTCATATTTCTATGGGAAATTGCCCACACAAAAAATGCTAGGACAAGAAGCTATTGAAAGTAATTGACATGCCCATTTCCAGATGTTCTTTATACAAGGCCTTTACTTTTTTTTCAGGATTTTCAACAACAGTAATAACATAGTTATATGAACACTCACATCAGTAGGCATTCATGTGTTTTACTTTCTCTGACAGCAAAATAAAACTTCTACCCAGTAACTTTTAGATATTTTTGATGGGTTTGGAAATTGTGAAGATATGCACGGACACATACACCTACATATAGTATTTCATAAGTTTCATCCAATTTTTCCCATTGTAGTGTTTATGAAATACTCTTATCTGTATAAATACATCGCTATAGTTAAAGCCAGAGAAAGAGTGCAAACAAATTCATGTAATATTGGAGAAAGAAACAATCATTGAATTATATAGCAGCCAAGAGCTTTTAGGTCCCAAAATCAAGCAATTGGACCTTCAAAAGCAAGTGCTATTTGAGACTAGCCATCCCTGAGATGTGTAATGAAGACAAAGTGAGAGATCAGAGGGAAAAAAAAAAAAAAAAAAAAAAAAAAAAAACTACACATGCATGAGCTGAGATCAGATAAGAAAAGGGACTAGAAAGTGGGGGATAAACTAGCAGTTTATCGAGGGAATCATAGCATTTACTATTATACACACAGGCTGGTGCACTTTAATGAGAATGTAAACGCAACATATAAAAGTTAAGAAGGCTTTAAGGAAACAATCCTCAGCTTACGTGTACCATCCTGAGTCTTCGACAATTGCCCAGTAAAACAAGGGTCTCAGTTCTTCAGCTTGGATTCAATTTCATGTAAACCTGTCAGAAAGTGTTACTATAAATGAGAAGAAAGAAGGGCCAAGAGATTTTTATCAGATTCTGAATATTAACAAGATTAGCAGTATAAGTCACCAACCCCTTATTTTACCATAATTGTCTTGGCTTTCCATTTTATTCCAAGAAAACATATCTGAAGAAATACTTGAAAGTGAATGTTAGAAGAGTTATTGATCAATGGAATCTTAAATAAATGAATAATATAACACTTAAAAGACCTCTTAAGAGGCTTATTTTTGTTGTCGATGATCTGTGAAAGAGAACAGAAACTGCAACAACAACAAAAAAATCATCTGGATGCCTTCTCTTCCAATTTTTTGCATGTTAGAGAGAGTTACTCTAACAAAGGTGATGGCCACACTGCAAATTTGCCTCATGTCCCAGCAAATCTCCTGCCCTCTGCCCAGTGCCTGCCCAAGAACAAAGACCAACTTCGTGTTGCCTGCATGGCTCCATGAGCGCTTCTGTCCCTAGCAAGTGCAGAGGCGAACAGGGATGTGCAAGCCACTTCAAGGCAATCTGCAGTGGGGGATGTTTCCTCCAGAGTGGTGGAAAGCTGATTTCAGAAGATGCTCCTGCTGGTTTCCATCACTTAGGATAATTTTTTGTGACTTCACTGTTGCATCATCCATAACAACAGTGGCTGAGCTGCTCAGAAAGGTTAGCCTTAGCCTCTCCATCCTGCAGAAACTTAAAATCCAAGCTATGGGACACAACAACCTGGCTGTGGGGAGTTGCTGGATAGATGGGCCCCAAGCTACCAACAAAATTCAGGTTCAGACCTAAGCCAAGCATGCAATAATGACACCCTCCAAACCAAAACGCAAGACCTGCAGGTAATATCACTTGCTTCCATTGCTTCCTTGCTTCCATTGGGTTTATTTCCTTTATTTTCATCTGCTTTCACTGCATGTTTTGTGGTGCTCCTGCCAAAGCCAACAAAAATATTACAGTAGAAGGTCTTGGCTCCTACACAGAATCCTTTTGCCTTTAAAGAAACTGATAGTGAGAGAAAGCGTCTTTACCTCTTCAAAATACAACCCATTGAGGACAGATACCTAGGCTCACTTGGTGATTCTGAATAATCTAAAAAAAAAGCCAACAATAATTAATAATAATAATAATAAAATACTATATGCATTAACAGCAGCAAACGCTGTCATCTGCAAAATAAGCTGTATAATCAAGCCACTTTGATCAGGTAAAAATGCAAGGAAGTGACAATGTTTTTTTTCTGAATTTTAGAACTCTTAAGGAGTCTCAGGGGAACAAAATGATAATCTGCATCTTGGTCTGGTGCTGGGGCACCATAGAAAAGCTGATGTTCAGGTCACAGTTGACTGCTTGATTTTCATTCAGACAAAACTTGCCAAAGAATCAGGCAGGTGTAAAGATTTATCTGTAAAGACTGAGATAACGCAAGCAGCATGTTTGCAGGAAGTACTATGCCTCACCACTGTACACCTCCCTGCTCCACAGCAAAGCAAAGGAGCATAGGCTGACTTAAATCATCCTGAGTGGAACTTCAAGCCCATTCATTCTACTTTCCAAATTTTGATGGGCTAAGACTATGCACATATTCAGCTTCTGCATCTGGTCTGAAGAGTGCCATTTCCTCTGCACATGCTTTCTGAACATGTCCTATGGAAGAAGTAGGGAGGATCTAAAAATTCTTAAGTGAAAATATCTGTGAATACAGTTTCAGCTGCAAAACTTTTATGGATCTGGATTTCCTTGGTCACTGCTTACTGTAATTAACTTCTTGAGAATATTTTTTGCTAACTGCAGCTCATAAATAAATGTGGTTGGATTGGCCCAATTACAGAACATGAGCAGACTTTTCATAAATAAAATACCCTTAATGTCTTCACACTAATTGTTCTGTAACTCTAGCCTCGCTTGTCCAGGAGTAGCTGTGCTAATACACTGTAAATCAATTTAGCAGTTCCATTCACACATTGACAGACTCTGTGACAAACAGGATCACATTTCCTATCTAGACAGTCCCTACTAAGCAGTCGGTTGGAACAGAGTAATTTGAACAGGTTCACATTAAAAAATACATGATATTACCCTGAGGAAGATGTCGTGCTCTTGTATCTGTCCCCATCCCTACAACAACTTATTCTTCTGTTAAATAGCTAAATGTTCTTTCTGTGGTCATACTCATTACAAAACTTCAGCAAAACAAAATGAAAACACTAAGCAATTAAGAAAAATAATGGCTCTATCATTCCTTTAAGAGCACAGTTTAACAGCTAGCAGTGCAGCTAGCTTGGTGCAGCTCTGAGGTCTGCAGTCCCCAGCTGAAGGCCTACACATACTGTCATCAGAGCATCTCCAGATGTGTGTGGAGCACGTCCAATATGCAGGACAAGCACAGGGTAGTGACAGGGATAGGGAGAACCTGTTCTTATCCATGTGCTTCCAGATTCTGACTTTTTTTTCTTCTTTAGCATCAGTGTCCTTTATTCACTACTCAGTCTCCTGATTTTGTCCAAGGAATGAGCAGCTGGTTAGCACTGTGGCAGCATAGACTGCTGTCTGGTTTGGGAAAACAGCAATACTTTGGGCAAAATTTGTCTTAGACATGCAGAGTCATTCTGCCTTCTTTAATGCCAGACACCAATAAGGTAAGGTATTCGTTTAGCAAGAAGAGCAGCACATTATTAGAACAAACCACACCAACCTGCTGCTTGCATTAGGCAAGAATATTAGGTTGGGTTTCAGAGTGCTGTATTAGCAATACCATCAATTTCTCTTTGTTTAATAACCTTACGCAGTTCATTTTTGTTAGCTGTTATAGTTTAGTTATTTGAGCCTCCCCTTGCTTGCAAGATGAGAAGCTGAACATCCCCAGAAAGCTGATCTATTCAACATGAAGATAAGATTTTTGCTGAAAGGAAAATATGTCTTTTCAGGGAGGGCTATAAGATAGCTACCTTATCACCTTGAGAAGTGCTGGATGTAACAATCCTGGTTAGGTCTCTCCCTCCTGCTCTCTTAGGGGAAGAAAAGTAGGCAGCACATATCACTTTAAGACTAGAGTTTGCCTGTGTCTGCTTCCTACTTATCTGGTAACCAATAGAGCAAGCAGCAGTCTTCAACTAAAGAAGATTCAGATAATTTTATTCCCAATTGCTTTTTGCAATATGTTTCAGGGGTAGATAAAGCTTTCCTGAGGGTACTTTGTGATTCTATTCCAGCAAACAAAGGAGCAATGAAAAGTAATTTACCTTCTGAAGTATACTGCATCTTGCAAATATCTCCTAGTAATAAAGAGATACTCAAGGCTATGTTAGATCCAGACCCACCCTACTGCAAAGAACAAGATCTTTGACAGTAATTTCAGTGTGGTAAAGTCAGACACATAGTGCACATCAGTAATGCATCCTTCTTAGTGCAGACACCCTGCACTGCATGTAAGGACACACAGACTTAAGATTCAATTACACAAGGTGCTGGGTGCTCTGGCCATGAACTACTTTGTGAGCAGCTACACTGAGAATGATCTATAAACTCACAGTCTCTTCATTCTGAAATGTTTTGGCAGTGAGAGGAAGGCCAGGGTGCAAGCCTACTTTAGGTCTTTTGGGACTCCAGGAACACCCAAACCAGAGTGTGGTCATCAAACAGAAAAGCCATATTCAAAGGCAGGAAGCAAGAAGAACTACAAAACTGAGGGTGCATATGCCCATGCAGTGCCAGTGAGAACCAGAAGAGACTGCATGACTTAGGGAATCAACCTTTACTTACAGTCATGCATGAACATGATCTTTCCTTTTCTCATCTTCCCACAAATGTTAAGCAAAATAATGGTTTACACCAAGTAATTCAGTGAGAATGTAAGTACTAACCCTACTATGGTTTTGCCATAAACCTTCACTAGGGGAGCTCTGAATTCAGAGACCAAGCTGGCTGTAACTACATTTTGTTAGTGTGAGTATAAAACTAATTTTTACCAAGTCTCTTTTTACAGCCAAGAGTTCTTTTTCTTCTCTCTTTGCAGCTTATAAAACACCTCAGTAATAGAGAAGAAAGTGTGAAAATGTATTCTTAAGTACTTACCAACGAACTGTCCTTATTCCCAGAGAACAAGCTCAACCAGAGACCTAGTTCACAGTCACATTGCCCCACAAACAGTCCTTTGCTGTGGCATCAAATAGATGCCAAAGTACTATTATCTGTAGTTTTCTGTATCATGAAACACATGAGGTCTCCAAGAACAGAAGAGGACCTCACTACACTGGGAGGTACATGCCCATGGAGAGCCACCAGGAGCTTGCACCGCTTGCTTCAGACTATATTTGTGCTCAGGTAAAATGTGAACAAAACACAGGGAACTCAGGAGCTTCTCTTTCCTACCTATGCCTTTTGCTTAATTTATTTGTTTTTAGTGTTGGTAGCTTTTAGTGTTGTTGTGTTTAGTGTTGATAGCTTTTCTTGATTTTAAAGTGGAAATTTTCAGTTGTCTTAGCCGTAGTCCTCAAACAAAAACTGTTCTCTCAGCCATAGTTGCAGGATGACAGAAGTGTTAATAAAAAATCTTTAAAATACCTTGTAACTAATATACTAACTGGAATAAAACATTTGTCAGCTAAATTGCTTAGCATTAAGGGGAATATGAGTTAGCTGGAGAGGTTTATTTTGACCACCGGAGGGCTCCTACATTTTTTCATTTATTAAATAAAAGTACTAAACAGTGGCTGGCCTCATTAAGAGTTACTGAAAGAATAATTTGCAGCTAGAAATATTTTTGATGAATTTCACCTTTATTTCTAAGTGAATCATTGTGGACAGACTGTGAACGTATTGAACCTATAAATTATTCAAAGCTTGTCACAAGTACTTTCATCAAATATTTCCAGATTTGCAAATGGTTCAAGTGTTGACATTCCATTGAATATCTGGCTCACAATTTACATTGTCACTTAAACTGTTAATGTACCAAAGACCATCTAAACTTTTAATTATGTATTCATTTGTATGAATCATTTAATTTGCATATCATTTGCCATATAGTACAAATGTACAGAAAAAAGGCCACTGCAGGCAAAGGAAAAACTTCTGGTTATTTGTGTCACTTTCAGATGAGGCTAAGCCTGCATATTGCTCATCCCTTCTGCAGTTGTATCATTGAGAAACAGAGAAACATCACTAACTTCACCGAGACAGAAAAAGCAGCTAGCATTTGCAATTTTTGTATCCCACCATACAACTGAAATGATGCTTTTTCCTTGAGCTTTAAAAACTGATATGCAGATCTTTGGGGGACAGGAAGGCAGGATCCTCTCTGATCTCTGTAGAAAACAAAGTAGTAGTTATTTTCAGGGTCCAAATCAAACATGTGGTTCTCACATCGACTTTCACCTGATATGCACATCATGGTCAGACTAAGTCACAAGCTCTCCTCAACTTCCTTAACAGTAATAGGTCACTTGACACATTCATTGGAGCTCTGATGAGTTAGAGGATCTGGACCTATTTACAGTTTAACCCAGTTTCTTCTAGTTCCAGATCTCCAGTGCCTTCTAGGCCAGCAGGGCCTGGATGCCAATCCCTGAAATTTCTCACAGATTTTATTCAGTCTACACTTAGACCTCTGTGTGGAAGACACCATATCCCCAGATCCCACTATTTTCCTTATGCAGCATATATACAATGTCAGTCCTTTGGGATTCTGCCCAGATATGTATATCCCTCCTGTCTTCTCTTGGTTCATGCCGTTTGTGTTACCAGCAGAGAAGTTTTGCTGAGATCTCAAGAAGGAACTGTCATTTTTAATCATTCCCTTGCAAATGTAACTTCCTTTATAAGACCACTTTGGCTTTGCTCAGTAATTGGAAGTTCTACTCATGAAACAGACATCAGGTAGGCATTATCCAATTGAACACTGTATGGTTAGCATAATTTACATGATGGAGCCAAATTAAACATGTCAGGTTGACAAAAATCTCCTACTACAAATTAACATACTCCTTTATGCACTCCTGATGACAGACAAAATGTTTCACACCCTTTAAAGTGAGAGGTTGCTGGGAGCCTGAGGAACTAAACCCCTCAAGTTCTCTGGCTTCCAATAAAAGAGCAGAGCAGTAAGTAGTTATCTACATTATAGGTCCCACTCATAAAGTAACTGAAATGACAAAATACCTTCTCCAGGAAAACAGAAGCAGGATAGGAAAAATAGTTCTCATACTTTGTTTATTTATTTAGATCAACTATGGGTCTTTAACATTTTTAAACATTCTGAAGAAATACAGCATGAGGCTTTCAATCCTCTTTAGGCTTTAATACGGGGGCTGGAGGGAGTTTCTAAAAGCAATGCACAATCTATTAATGCATTTTCCACATTCTTCCATTTCCACTCAAAATCCATAATATGTATCAAAACTTCCACGTTGATATGGAATTACACAAAGAAGGACACCTACCTAAAGCCCACTTTCCACTTATTTGTATGCTCACCTGTCTTTCCACCAACACAAAACACCTTATCTGCTTGAAGCAGAGCCTCACTGCCCTCCAGTGTGATGAAATCTCAACACCTGCAGAAAAAAAACAGATCAGCAATAGTCAAGTCCTTGGTGAGTTTTTAGGGGCCTGTGTCTCTTTTCCTTTTTGAAGTATAGGACGTTCTTCTCACTGTATGTTTTAGTCAGGTTCAGATCTAAGCACAAAGATTGGTTACAGTAGGAAATTCTTGAGGTGGAAACAACCAGCACACTCTGGGTTTGCGTTTTTTCCTTGGGAAACTTACCTCCAGGTTGCTTCCCCTCCTTTGGTTCTTGCCTCGCTTCCCCAGGAATATTGTAATCTCGTCTATGGGGTATGATGGACTTTGAAGCACAGTTTGGACAGAACTGGCTTAAATCGAGGTCAGTTTTCCTCATAGAAAACTTAGTGTAGAAAGATGCATTTTCTGATTAAAATAAATAAATAAATAAATTCCAATAGAAAGATCCTGCCTGGCTCATCTTCTGGGGTCTTTTTTTCCTCCTCAGATAAAAACAATAACCCCCACCCCAAAAGATAAAAAAGAAAAGGTCACCTGAGAGGAGAGGACGAGCAAACCATCCCACAAAAAAATTCTGCACTTGAACTGCCTCCATATTGCCAGATCGCCTCCAGCCAGTGCTCTCCTTCATGACCCCCCCCCTCCCAAAGGATGTCAAGATCCATTTCCTTCCATGTCAAACCGAATCCAGTTTCATGTGAGGTGTGGCCAGCCTCCCTCCTTCACTCCTGTGAGGCACCTCCCCTCTGAGGCCAGTCTTCCCTGGGTCAGGCTGCTGGATGGCCGGTGGGTCACTTGGGAAGGCCCTGCCAATACGCACAGGCACTCCTGGCACCTCATAGAAACCTGAAGTTTCTCTTCTGGAAGAAAATCTGCAAACTGACATGGCTTCTTCCACATGGCAGATCCACAGTGCCTGTCTTTTGATGTAGACTTCTTATGTTTGTCAGCCGGATGACCCAGCAAAACCCAAACTCCAAATTCACTCCTGTAACAAAAAGAATACGATTCCCGAGTACAGAAGAGTAGGCACGCAGCTCAGGTACGTAATCAGCTTTGAGGCTCATTCTTCAGGTTCTGATATAGATCTGGTATATTACTTTGGATAAATCGTGTACCGTCATGGTGATCACAAAACCGTAGTTCCCTGCTGTTTGTCATTGCCACGTAGACTGTGAAACAGATAACAGGGACCACTCCTCACCATTCCTTTCTGGATAATATGGCAAGGCCTCACCAGTGATCACGAGTGAGTATAACAGAAGTATACAGAGAAACAACATTTCCCAGTTTTAGTCAAAATTTGGCAGAGAAACAATTTCTTTTCCAAGTGCTACTTTCTGGGCTCTGTTTCAGCCTCTCATATCCAGTACACTGCACAGATTGTATCTGCTTATGTACCTCGCAGGGCCACAGCTGGAAGAACTGAGCCTATAACTCTTCCATGGCCAATTCTGATCCCATCTCATCCCATCTTCTCAGTGTTTGTCATCCTGTTGCATGTAAAACATGCTCTTATTTCACTCATCTTTTTAATTATGGTAGTAGAGGTTTAGCCCTGAATTATACGCAGTTAAGAAAGCTTCCCACCATCATGAAAAAGAACCCCTTCATGTTTTGTATCTTTAATACAGCTAATTTGCAGGGTCCTTTAAGAGCAGCTGCAAGCTTTATGTGTCAAACTACCACAAAACAAAAGAGAGTGTGGCAGTGTGTTGTGGGTTTTGCTGACACGGCACACTGTTTCAATTGAAAACAAGAACTAGAAAGAGCAGTTTGAGAAACCTGACACTAGCTGTTACCTTTTGAAATCACATCTTCAAAAATAAAGACAGGCATACATTTAATTTTTATTTTTTTAATGCAAGTGTGTTAGATGCTGTTGGAGACACAGGTGATGGGCAAGTCCTTCTGAAGAAACATCTGTTACAAAGGAGAAGAGAGGGAGATGGAGAAGGTGCCATTTTTCTATCCCTATAGTAAACACCTAATGCAGCGTAAACAGAGCAGGTCATGCGGTAAAACATGAAGAAGCTCTTTTTTAATCATCTGAATAGAAATTTAATATCTTTGCATTTGCTAAGTAAGGCAACTTGCCCAAGCAACCAGATACACAAAGCCATATGCATTTGTTCTGCTTTTGTTGCTACTGAACGAAGCTTCTAAGTCACAAGCATTAAGGCTGGTATTTACTGAGCAGTTGCACATGAGGGCTCATTAGGAAAATTGGGATATCCAAACATGTAAGGAAACCTGAGAAATCAAAGAAAAGAGCCACATATACAGCATGACAAAAAAAAAAAAAAAAAAAAAAAAAAGTAATAAAAATTTTTAAAAAAAATCGTGAGTGTTCCTGGTCATTTTGTTCTTCTAAATTATGAGGTGCAACAGCTAGGACCATTTCCCCAGGTCACCCCCAGCTGCTTGGTGATGCCCACCACACGTTGCAGCTGAGCAGCTGCAGCACATACCTAGGTCATGCTGTGGGGACCAGAGGACTGCCTTCTGCAGGGGTGATACACTGGAGAAAGCCTTTGATACCCCACTTGTCCATCGTGACTGAGCTTCACCAGTGCTACAACAAGAGCAGGAGAACAGGAGAAAAATGAATTATCACCACCCAGGACACCTACAGACTCTGGTAGCGCTGTTTAAGCATTGTATCAGTACTGTCTGTCAGTTTCCACGAGTTCACAGATACGTGGCCCTGGTTCTTTTTAAAGGGTGATTTCATAAGGTAAGAGCAGTGCCACTGTGACTAGTATGCTTTAGCCTCTCTTTTCTGCACTCCTCACAGGAAGGGTGGCTGCTGTCAAAAATCAAGGTCACATGAATATAGCAAAATTCACCTTTCCAGCCTGGGATAATGAAAACCAATTGACTATTCCAAATACAGTAGCAATTAAAAGGCTCATATTCAATAGACCAACAAAGCTCTGAAACAGCAAGACAACCCTCCACCAGCCTTTCAGCACAGCTGTTAACACCACTGAAAACACTACAACATGGGAAAGTCTTCCAAGAAGCCTGCAAAATATACCATCATCCTCTCCTAACCCTGGGGATAAATGCAGAACCAGACCTTCACATTTCCAGGAGGTATCAAATAATGCTCAGCAGCCCAGGACAAATTAGAAGCCTTTTGTGTCATAGCTGTAGAATTAGTTTTGCAGAGAACTAGCAAATCTTCCCTTTGCATGAGCAGAAAACAAAACAGGACCTCAGCTGAAGACTGGGTTATGAATAAATGCAAATTGCTAATCAGAATATCAGTATAAAAAATATTTCAGGAGACAGACACCAGAATTAGCCTCTGGATCAAACAGCTCTTTAGATGATATTTCAGTAGGCACATCTAAACTTCTGAGCTAAAATCTTTCACAACATGAGCTTTAAATAAATATCTTGCCTTAAAATATTTTTTTGTCCCAGTGGTAGTCCCTCTTCATAGCCAAGTTCAAAAATTTTAAGCACAACAAGAGCTCTGATGAGAAAGAGGGAGAGGGGCCATTCACCAGGCTTTGGGCATTTGCCTGGGATGGGGTTTTCCAAGTTCAAGCTCCTGCTTTGAGATGGGGACATAAAAGAAGTATTTTGTCTTGTAATGATTTGAGCAGCTCTACATGGTATCTCTTCCACATGCAACATCATTTCTAAAGTCCTCCATGCACCTATGACCTCTTTGTCCATCAGGTTCCATTTGTCTCTCCCCATTGGGCAAGTTTATGGCAAAGAGATAATTCCCTGAGGTCAGATTTTTATTTCATTTCCTTCTTAGCACTTCTAATAAGATGTTTTGAAAGCTCAGGAACTTCTATATATGCACCACTTGTCTACATATGCTCTTTTTCTGTCACTTTCCACTTAATTGCTCTATTCCTGATGAATATTTCTATCTTTTTTTTTTTTAAGTTGACAGCTCTCAAGCAAGAATTACCCTTTCTTCTATTTTTATACAGTTCCTAACATGGTGGGTTGTTGATATGGATTCTTATAATAATCATGGATTGTACAGTATTCCTCAGAGGACCATGGCTTTATTGATCACCATGTCATCATATGCAGCTGAGCTGTTCTAATATTTCAAATAGTTTGGAACAAATATAAGAAGCTGACCGATGCTTGTATGTGTCTTTGGTAACTACACATACTGATTATGTATAAGGAAGGGCTAAGATTAGCCATATTACAGATGGGGAATGGGGCTTGAAGAAACTCAAAGCCAGTCCCAGGGGACCTATGGCTCTGCAAAAAACTGGTTTCCAGATCACAGGCTAATGCCTTAACTGACGGACCCACCTCCCATTCCAGCAGGCACATGACATCCTGCTTCCTAGCAGTTATGTACTTTGCTTCCAGTGAGGCTTGTAAAATGCAAATTCCTAGTAAAACATATGACCTTTCCTTTCATGTTTGTGAATAAGATTTTATATATCCTCTTTATGAACAATTCCAACCATTCTCTTCACACCCTGAGTCATAGGTACAGCCATTCTTTGATTTCTTCTGTATTACTGGGTTAAGACTACAACCTATTCTTCACATATACACGCAAAATAGGTGGGTGTGAACACATATAAATATACAGACTCACACATGTATGTAACAGATTTATATACAGTTTTGACTCTTCCACTTTGCTTCCCTATAGGGAATTACTGAGACATAGTAGCCTTATGACTTGAAAGATGAGACTATGATATTGCTATTTTTTGCACTTCCAAGAAGCGTGCAGGTGTTTCAAAGCATTTATGAAATTGCTTGATTGACTCTTATATAGAAATCTATTGACAATAAGTTGAACCTTTGCAGCTTGGCTGTAAAAGATTTGATTATAGTAACAATACTAACCGTCATGAATGTCATAAATCTTAAGAGAAAGGACACATATGTCACATATAATGCATGAAAAAGTTGTCCTTTTATCATGGATAACTTACCATTGTGTAGATACTCTGCTGATCAGCTATTGCATTATTTGAATAAGTATCTGATGTCTTGTTTTCTTTCAAGGAGGCAGGTGCAGGATGAAGCAGGAAGCCTGCCAAGAAAGATGATAAATTGCCACTCGGTGCTGGGGACCAATGCTTAACATTAATGCAATGCTGCCAGGAATTAAAGCAGTAGAGTAATAAGAAACTAGGAAGAAAATAACTTCTCATCCTCCATTAGCAGATTGGCTCAATTTTCTTTACCCATTATAATTTTTAGTACATCTAAAACAAAACATTGTCATTGTGTCATTACAAGCCAAGTAAAACAGGTTTGGAAAACATCCTATGACTTACAAGCCATGAAACTATGTAATAATGATACCAGTTGCTTTTTTGGAAGGAGTGTTATCTTGAAGCTAACAAGTTCAAATAAAATTACATGGAAAAATAATTGCAAAGAAGTATGGTCTTCAGCTTTCAAAATCCTTCCCCACTTCAGCAAGTGCTACTCCCTGAGTGAACTGGCTCATTTGGTAACAGTGTGGCTGGAAGTGACAGAGAGCCCAGAATGTTCCCAGATTCCTTGTTTACTCCTTTAACTCCTTCTGCACTAAGTTGATCTCATGTAAGCTAACTTGGAAAATAATTTCATGTGACTTACATTAGCTTATGTGAGAAATATAGACAAATCTTGTAGCAAATTTATAACTGGGTGCCTACATGTGAGTTAAATACTGCACAAAATACAGCTTGAGCAGGAAGCTGGTCATTCATGTTGATCAAAAATCAGAATAATACTTCATAAATGCCGAGTTCTTAATAGTTTGACATTAGAAATGTGTTCATGTAGCCATCGTATCAATATATGTCAAGGGCCAGGTTACACACACATACTTCCCATTTTCCTATGCCACCAAATTAAACCAAAACAAATATATATCTTATTTCTCCTTTGTACATACAATAAAGTATGTGGGGAAAACATAAGTTTCCAAACTTTTCAGACTTTAAAATCTTTGACTTCCAAGGCAGCCAAAGCCGTGCCATAGCCAAAAAGTCAGGCAGTGATGCTCTGCTGGCATCGTGCTTCCCAGGAGAAAAACTCTGCCAGGAACAGGAATGCTCTTTGCAGGCTGAAGCATCTCATCTGTTTTAGTTTGTTCTTACCTAGGTGGCCAGGTCATAGGTATTCTAAAAGATCAACCTGCCCAAGAAACCATTTCTGAGCTGAAGGGTTTATGCTCTTTACCTCATTTTGGAGAGCCTTTCTGCATAGCCTTTGGACAAAAAAACTGGAAAACTTGGCCTTGGAATGATGCTTATTGTATTTGTTTTGAGCAATGGTTCAGGATCAAGTCTATACGTATTACTAGAGACCTGCCTCTGGTAGTTAAACAGGCTTCAATATGCTGTAAGTACACTATGAAATATTCTTCCCTGTCATTCAAGAGAAAAACTACTCTTGCTCTTATATAGCCAGTTCAGTAAGAATCTCTGTTCAAACCACCTGTTCTAAAATATTCAGGGCTTAACTATGGAAAATATACATCTGTTATTGCCTTCCTCTCCTCCATATAACTAAAATATCAATAGAGATATCACTTTGGGGCATCCAACCATGATCATAACCAGATCAGTAGGTACCAAGGAAACCCACATCAGCCTTTTACTAAACTGCTGACACACACAAAAATCAGCTAGGACTGTTTTCAACATTCATCCATCAGTAAAATTAAAATTAAATTGAAAAACTGTTTATCAATGTCATTCCTCTTTTTGAACCAGAATAACTTACATATAATCTTTATATTTTGAAACTGGGCCATAAGTCAAACAATTTATCTTCTGAAATCTTCATCTCAATAGAGGAAAGATACCTGAAGATGAAAACCATTGAAGAAACATTTTAAAGCTTGTACAGGATCTATACTCTCATCTATTACGTCCAGAAAAGTGCATGATATCCAGAATGAATGCTGAAAAGCTGTATGCTATTTAGTCTCATCTGCCTTTCTTCCAGAACTCTTCTTCGTGTTACCAAGACAAAGGAACGACAGGAGAGAGGAAGATAGTTCACCATCTAGGCAATGATTTTTCAAGTTGTACATCCTTCTGTAAGTTCTGATACTGAAACTATTCATTAGCAAATGTAGATGACATACTAGTTTTAATTGTTACACATGCAGTGTTTCTGTCCCTGTCGCAGTTTAACTAAGGCAATTTTCCTCTTTGCAGGTGTGACTGTCATGATTAGTATGGTTTCTCACATATTGTGCGTAATAGGAAACCAAAGACAGCAAAATTCAAAATATATGTCAAGCCAGTATGAAGCATTTTAAAGACAGTTCCCTAAGGAGAGAGTGAGACTCTGGCAAAATCTAAAGAAAAGTGTGTTGTTCTATCTACATCTGAAGTGAATGTAATAACCTGATGCCTAGCACTGAATGCAATACCACAAGGGAGGCAGTCTGTAGTCTGGTTGCTGCATCATTTCAGTCTGTATTTAACTGTGCCTTCCATGTATTTGGTAATCAGCATAACCTGCTCATGACGTACTGGAACCAATTTCAACCCCAGACCACTGTCACTGTTTGATCTTCTTTACCTCTCTACCTCTCTCCACTTCTCATTCTTTCCTTTAGCTAACGGAAAATCCTCAACAGAACTGTCTTGGCAGATAGTTGGACTTAGCATATTTACAGGCAATACATTAATTATTGTCCAGGTGAAGATTAGAAACACTCTGAACTAAAATGCCATTTATGTAAACGTCTTCCTACTGTTGATGATGGTAGTGGTAACATCCAACAGTATTTTGCCTCTAAATCATGAAACACATGAAACTTTGCTTTATTCCCAAATCATTGTAATTATGCTTTTTGTGATACATCTTTCCCCTGTTCTAGTGCTCCAGCAAAGAATGTCTGGTATCAGCCACTCATTCACTGTTATGTACATAACCAAAGCTCAAAGATCAGTTCAACCAGGGAAAAAATGTCACTAGTTATACTGAAAATATTCTAAAGGGTAAAAATACATTTGCAATGATTTACACATTTTGCTGTGAATGAATTGTTAAGATACATCACTGATATCCTGGCTTACTAACAGAGAAAGAAGTTATCTAAGAATTTCTTCTGAGAAGAGAAAGGGCAAGGAAATATGCCACAAAATTTAATTTTCAGCAAGACAGGGGTTAAAGAGTGTGTACAATATCCAGATTCTCCAGGGCTTTTCTGCATGTGTAGTCATGTAGACTATGCAAAGTAACTGAATGTGTTGTGCAAAGTAACTGAATGTGTTGTGCTTGACTCCCAGAGTTGCTAAATGTTGATTCAAAGCAGGAAACAGGGAAGAAATAGAGCCCGAGAATTGTTTATGTTTCACTGTATATTACTCTGGTAGGTTTTTAATATAAGGAGAAATAAAAAGAAACCTTCAAATGACTTTGTTTTTATTCTTTTAGGAAAATAATTGTAATATTCCTCTTGCAACATAGTATTGAGATTGCTTTTGTGATCCTTTTCTCTAGGGTCAACATCAGCAAATGTATTCCAGCTGAAGTTAGGTTCCAGGATCAGGTGATCTGAACCAGCATTCATTGAAGTGAATGATATTTTCAATATAAATCCCAGTTAAAGAGTAATAACTTAATTCCTTTAATTTACCTATCAGTCACCCTGCTGACAACAGTGGTCACCCTCAAGACTACCAGCAGGAAGATAAAACCCCAGCCGAGTGACTGACTTCGTTTCTCACCCAAGCAAGAAGAGCAAGAAATCCTGACCCAGCAACATATACATTAACTAATCTCAGCGAGACAAAGAGAAAGCAACTACTGCTTGTTTATTGATTTTCTGTACTGTGTTCATGTCTGAGAAACCTGAAAAGGAAAACATACAAGACAAGTGGCAGGCAGGTTCTAGTATTCTTGTGACTTACAATAAGTTATGTTGATATTTCCCAAATAATCAGTATTAAAAATATATATATTGCAGAGAAATTGATGCAATGATGGATTTTGTTTTGACATTATCAAATGATCCACAGTGATATTTCATCCCTCCAATTTGTTTTCTGTCTTGTATCATAACACAAATTATAAAATAAAAGATGAACAGTAAAACCTGATCAAAAAATAATTTGAACTTACAAAAAATCGCTGGGGATTTTTTAAAATAGTAATAAAATCAGTATGATTCTGGGAAACATACAGGTTTCCTGAAATCAAAAATCATTTTAAGGAAAATACACAAACAGGAAATTTTCAATCAGCCCAAATAAAAAGTCTAAGGTTGTTCAGAACCATTTAAGAAATCACCTAATTCTTTCAGAAATATTTCAGTAGAATTCAAAGTAAGAAGGAGAACTTTGTTTAGCTTTTGTTCATCATTTCTTTTAGTTCATTCTTATATGAGAAAAACAGCCATAAATGAAAAATCTTAATTACTGAACATCATTATTATGATACAGTGAAGATATCAGAGGCAATTAAGTTTCAGTATTTTCTTTACCACATGGGCAATATATGTCAGTGCATAGACAAACTTTTTTATAGCTATGGAACACAAGATTGTAGTGCTGTTCATTTACACATTCAATCTGATTAAATATTTTAAAGATGACAAAGAAAACACTGCAGAATAAGTACCACATCTGATACTAACCTTTCCTAGAAAAGAGGACTAACTTTTGACTGGATATTTGGATACAAGGCCTGAGAACACCTTAACAGTTTAACATTATCTCATTAGCATCAATTCAGTACTGAACTGAGATAATTCATGAGAGAATTCTATGTTGATGGACATAATAACAGCGATGAAAAATCATGGGTCCATTCTTTTACTTGAATCTAGTCACATAGAGATGTAGTTTGTCCTCTACTAAATATAGTGATTTTGGACTAGCACTTTTCATGCCTTTTCATGGAGATTTTATTGTCTACCATTAATTTTGTAGCATGCTAACATGCTTTAAAAAACAGTAGAAACTTGACTGAGTAGACTCAGTCTAAATGTGAGCGTAGAAACTTAATTTTAAATTTTCTTTTTGGATTTTAACCTCAGTGAAGAGCACACTCATAAAATGCTACGCTCTCTGCAAAGGTATTATGGTAGGCATGAGAAGGAATGAGCAGGAAAGCTTACCTGAGAGATATGGCTCTGTTTTGTCAGACAAGATATTTTATGTCAGGACAAAGAGGAGCCAGTGGATGGAAGAAGTCCTCCAAGATTATCTAAGGGCTCTTGTGAACCACTACATTTGGATGCTCAAGCTGCTATCTCATTTGTTGGGTCTAAGAACAGAAAAATATAGAAAACTGTCACAGTAGGCCAAAGTTTATGTAAAAGCAAAACTACATTCATGTGATGGCATTCAAAGTTTCATAAAGGTAAAATGTCAAAGATTTTTTTCAGTAGGCAACTATCACTGATGACACCAATGTTGCCTCTTCCTTAACTCAGTTCTCTGGAGCCAACATATTACTTTTACCAAAGAAAGACTTAGTAGTCGTCCCTTTCCCATCCTGTGGGCCTGAACTGACTCTTGAACACCAACTGTGGGAAAAAAAAAAAAAAAAAAAAAAAAAAAAAAAAGTGGGATTTCCCATGTGCTGTCACTCTAAAAAAGCCTGTTATCCTGCCAGGCAGGTGAAATGATTCCCATGGGAAAGGATGTGTTCAGTGTGGCTTTCTTGTTAACAGTGTGATCCAAATTTTGCCAAATTGGTGGAAAAAATCCCAGCTGATTTTAATTGGCTTTTCATCAGTGGATTCCTTACAGGTTATTGTATACTCAGCACAGCAATGGCAATGGGAAATCAGGTGGCAGGTGTGGCATTTACCGAGTACTCAGGAGACAGATTACCTGGAGAGAAGGCGCAGCTCTTCTCGAGGTGGGAGTACATGGCTTGGCCTCAACAAGCATTGGAGCCTATGAGTAGTTTGTTCATTTGCTCACAGGATTAGCAATGGAATTAGACCAGTCAGCTCCCATATGAGCAGCATTACGTTATCCAATTTGCATAGTCTCCCCATGCTGGCAACATGATACCAATCCTGACAGTGGGAGCCTATGCTTTTGGAGCAGGAGGTACAGCTCTCTATCTCCTGTGACAACCATGAAGTTTATATGGCAAGAGCAAGCAGAACACTTGACAACCATGAAGTTTGTACAGCCTCCGAATTGTTACAGTGAGCATATTTTGAGACATCAGCAGCCTGTGAGAACTCTGCATATTTTCCTACTAGAACTGATCAAAAGAGCAACCACCTTTATTTTATTAAAGAGAACACTATAGAAATTTTAGATACCAATCAAGTGATAAACAACTAGCTCACTGATGACCATAACAAGGAGTCTGCCATGCTTACAGTGGACTCCTGTGAAAAAGCGTGGGTTACGCTTCAACCTATTCAGCTATGCAATGTCCTTGAACAGTGAAAGGGAAACCATAAAACCAAATGTGATGCACATCATCCCAAGAAAGTCTTGCCTCATGGGTCCTTTGACAAAATTCTCCTAGCTTCAGTTAGCACTCTGCTTTGCAAGAGTCTGAGGCAATTTAACATCAGTTCCATTTGGTTCTTCACTGAAAGATGTCAAATCTCTTAACATGAGAGCTTTCAGTGACAGATACTAATTAGAGACAGTGTCAGTAAGTAGACCTCTTGGAAAGACTGCCCAACAGTCTTCATCTTCATCATGTGTTTTCAGCTGCCTACAATGTAAAACTACATGAATGTGTTTTGAATTTCCCAGTGGTGCAAATAATATTTTGTTCTGTTGTGACATAAGGAGTTCCAGCTAGATATCAGTCTACATGATAAATCTGCAACCAAAGACTAGAGGCAACAGGTGAGTTCAGAACATGGAGGGCAAAAATACTGTGCTTTCAGCTAAGAAGTACAGCTACTAAAATTGAAAGCTTTTGTATCTTGTTTAAACGACTGACTTGCAAGAGTTAAAATTTAAACTGGCATTACTTGAAAAAATAACTGAAGAGACAGAAAAATTCAATGATGCCAAAGAAGCACTTTTACGCTCAAGTATAAGGTTTATTAGGATCCTTCTACGGCAGCAGTCAGCACTTCAGACGATATTTTAGCCATGTATTTCAGTCCTGTTCATCCTACATGCTTAAGATCTGCTGTAGAACACTTTGCTGCACTGTAGTATGTTCTAGAAAAGAAATAAATATAGTCATTTACTGTTTGGGGTATCATAATCACCAGTCAAAAGCTTCCCATAAATTTCATTATTTCAGAAAAGGTACATTTTTTAAAAATGCAAGATTGCTCACTATATACCATTATAACACATAGAGTTTTAAAATTGCTAAGCAGGCTGAAACACTAGAATAAGATGTTCTGAAGAATTCCTCAGAGCAGATGGCTGTGAAAACCACAAATGTTGATTCATTTTTACCATTTTTTAGAAATCAGTCTATCAGGTCATCGAGCTATCATTTACAGAGATTTAAATGTGAGTCCCCAATTTTTAAAAATCTTGGTCTAAATATTTTAAACACTTAGGTCATGAGCTATTAAATCAAATTCTCAGATGTTCTGGAAATTCATAAAACAAAGCTTTCCAAGCCACCTCTCCCTGTTACAGTAAATTATGTCATCCATTCCTCCATTTGATTGGCAGCCTTTAAATCTCTCTTCCCCGTTGAGCTTATGCCATGTGAAGCAACTGCAAAAAAGAGATCTTGTTTTCAATTTTTCAGGGTCAGGTTGTCTTTCAGTAACACGGATGTCATTCATGACACAATGAATGAGAGTCATACTCAGGCAACCAAAAGAAGAGGTGTTAACTCCAAAAGTAAAAAGAAAACATCAAAAGTAATAGTAGGAAAGTCCATTTAAGCCCCAAACAGACAGGCAGAGAGACAATTATGAAGATACTATCAGGTACAAATCCCAATATCTTCTCCACATGACCAGTTTAACAGTGGCCCTATTTATAATACAGTAGCAGCCCTAAAAACCCTTATTACTGACACTGCAAAAACAGTGACCACAAATGTAGAACATAGTCTACACACTCCAAAAAAATGAAGTTACCTGACTGACAAATGCTGTCCATAGTGACTTTGGGAGTATAAAATAAAATAATTTTTAATTTTTAAAACATTAGCTTGGAGTTCTTTTCCTCTAAACCCAGCTTTGATTGTGATGGGACTGCAGACTGTTTTTACCTAGGCCAATCTGTAAGTTAGCAAAGCTAAATCCTTCCTGTTCTGAAGTAACAGTCTCGAAACTGTCATTTTGATACAAACATAGTTCACTGCAGCCAGAGATGAGATTATAACATTTGAGGTCATGCTTTTGTATGTCTTTGCCAGCTCTTTCTCTATTACCACTATCATTTCCTGAGTTATAACTGTCAGTTATCACGATCAAAAGGTTGGAGAGAGAGGTTTAAGTCATGGTCACTCCGCCTTCCCATCTGGGTTAGCTACATATATGCAAAGAGCCATTAAAAAAGTGAGAGAGGGAGAGAGAAAAGGAGGATGGAAGGCTTCACCACACTAAATGAAAAGCAAACAATATGCATATCAGCATCCTAAGGAGACGTACTACTCTGCTGGGAAAAACCAAGACAAAAGAATTATCTGACACAACAGTTCAAAGCATATTGCACCTGTCAAAACGTCTGTCATCTTCTATAGAAATGCACCATTCTAAAAGAAAAAAGGGAAACTCTGGCAAAGTCACTCAGAAACAACAGGCCACTTTGTCTCCTTCCTTCCAGCCAACTCCTCCATCTGAAAGCCATTTAACTCAATGCTAAAGATTGCCTGGAAGGACCAGACAATAGGAAGGTCTCTTTCATTGTCAAGGACAGTTACACTTTGAAGATGATGCTCAAAAGGGGTTAAAATGGGTCAACAAGCAATTGTTGGGTCTATCCAAGGAAATGTGAACAGAACATTGTTAAAGTCACACACAAAAAATCTAAAAGAGCACATCTTTAAACTGTGGAATTATGGGGTTGTGGGGGAGGACAACACACAATACTGATGTAATCTCATAAAGAAATGGAGATTAAAAAAAAAAAAAATAGCTGTAAAAATGGATAAATGGAATTTTAGTCTAAATATGACACTATTTAGCAACATGCATCCAAAGCACAGAAAAGACAACAGAGATGACAAACAAAGGAAAAAAACAACACAAACCTTGATAGAAATAGTCATAATTTTCCTATGACTTTTCTATCTGTCTTGTTCCAATTGTCACAACATTTCCTGGAAATCACTGAATGTTTCACAGCTAGAAAGAATGGGTGCATCTTAGGTACTGAAATGGATTTTACCAAATTATGTCATTACCAAATGTTTTAAAGGAAAAAGATGTAAACTTGAAAAAATATCTTTCCTTGCCTGCAAATTATCTCACCTACTGAAACCTCTTTTTGTGCATGTTCTTCTCTTTATGCTTACGTGAAAGCTAGTTACCATTTTAAAAAAGCTTTCAGATCTAATTTACAGAAATTTAATTCCAAAAGTAAATCATCTGTGAAATAAAAGATTTTTCAAAAACCATTTGGTTATATAAACTAAGTTGTTATTGTTGTTATTACTCTAATTTGTCTATTCATCAATTTTTTGGCTTGTTTCTGATACTTCAATGGAGCAATGCATAGGAATATATGCACCAAGCCTGAAAGAGTCTCAGTTTAGCGTAACTAGTCATGAATTTAAGTGTATTCATTTGCATCTGCATTTGCAGCGAAGCATTCCATTATGAGCTACTTCAGAAAGGAAATAGCCTGAACTTTCCACTCTGCTGAAGTTAGTGACAAAGCTTCCAATAACATTATTGGGGACAAGAAGTCAGCTCTGTTTCCACATTTTGTACTTCTGGTTTAGGTCAGTGATGGTCTTGCATATGTTTTTTTATTAGCCGCTTCTCCCTTCTTGCTCTTCCAACCTCCCGGCAAGACAACAATAGGAAACAGTGCAATGCAACTGAATGGATCCTTACATTTTGGAAAATCCTTGAATATGGAGCTGAACTTTGTTACATCTTTCTGTCTACTAAGATGCAGAACTGGCCTCTAATGTGGTGTAACTTCTGTACCTCCCAAGTCAATGAGCCAGCGCTCAGCTGCTGAGAATGTGGCCTGCGGTATTCTCTTTTAGTCAACATAAAATGACATCGGCCATAAAACGCAGGAAGACCATGAAAAATTGAATTATTTACTCAAGAAGTTCAAATTCACATCTAAATTTAAAATCAAGATTTCTAATAGTAGCCTATTTCTACAAGAGTAAGAAATAACAAATGTAACAACCTATTTCCCATTATCTTCCCTCCCATTACAAAAAGTAACTTAAATTACTCAAAACTGCTACCAAGTTTCTTCTTTTTTTTTTTATTTTGTTTGTTGTGCTTTCTTTAAATCAAAGCAAGCTATTCCTAGAATATTAATCAAAACTCAATGTTTTCAAGAGTTTCCAAGGTCATTTTTCAGGTATAAAATATTTTTTAGCCTTCTTCTTGACAAATGATTTCATCCCAGAGACAACACTGAAAACTTCTCCCGTAGCAAGCCCTGGTCAGTTTTTAAAGGTTAAAAATAAAAATAAAATAAAAAATCCAATTTCATCTGCTCAGTTTCTTTACTTCACACTCATATAATGGATTACAACAAACAAGAAAAAATAAATTTCTAAAAACGTTGATGCCTCAGTGTTCATCTGTCACTAAACGTTTCTATGAATATGTTGAGTTGAAAACCCCATAGACTAATCCTTGCTACTGCACATCCTTAACATCTGAATTCAGAAATTATTTTTTCATGTTTTTATGACCTTATGTGAGTGATTATCTAGTGCTAATGAGTAATGGGAGTCACAGCAGTACTTTATCAGTGCCTCTTTCAGAATGAACTATTTTCAACAGCAGTTGTGATTTTTAAGCTTTTTGCAAAACCAGTCTCAAAGTAGACCATTCAAAACAGGGGTGAAAATGATCATTACAAAATTACTGTCCTCCTGTGTAATTCAAACATATGTGACTAACCCAGCTTCAGAAGAAATGCCTTGGAAGAGGTCAAAGTACAAAACTTCCCCCCCAGCACTGTTTGGCAACTCAAGCTATGTCATTATTCTGGTTTTCCTCTTCCAGCCCCTCTGATATTCTTCTTCCATCCCCCACAACACCATGTTCCTCACCCTCTGCATTTCCTTTGGGTGACTTCTTCCCCTCTGTGGTTCATGAGTCTCAACAGCCAGGGTGTTCAGAGAATAAGGGACCTATTGTCCCCTTGTTGGGTTCTGATGCCAAGTATGAGAGCAGGCTGCAGCAGCCAGAGGCAAAAGAGGAGATGAGATACATTCAGCCTTTGATATCATGGAATGGGGATGCTACAAATACAGTCATCTCCTCAGGATACATGAAACCTGTGCAGGCTCAGGGCTGGTGGCATCTTAGGAAATCTGAGATGCCAAACTCAGATTTGTAACACAGCTACAGTGCACATGTGCAAATTATTTTCAGGACCTAAGAATGAATCTAAATTCACATCCTGTATAAGGCACCATGTCTTCCTCCTCACCACATTCCAGCTGTAAAATATAGACAAAAACACTTTTCCTTTTTTTTTTCTATTTATTCTCATGATTATGAACATTTTTTTTCTCTGTAAGAAAAAGAAAAATATCCTCTTACATCTATTTCTATTGACATAAATTGGTAAATTGTATTTGCCAAATTTTTCCAAAAAAAATTTATCCTAGCATTGACACCTAGCAGAAAAACTTCAGCTTTAACATTCTCTCTGCTAAGTGACATGCATGAAAAAAGATTTTGTGATGATAAATGTGTACAGACATCACTAACAGCACCATAGATGGAATAAACTGAAAATACAACATCAAGTATAAAAACTTCTCATGACAAATGTGATTAGATTTTGTTTTCTTTTTCTTAAAGTAAAATTGAGATTTAAATTTCCCAGTGTTTGACATCATTCTGTGGATAACTGAGAAATGCTGAGTCAGATTTTCTGTTGGTGTGTCTCTATGAAAGGGAGAGTTGCGCAAGCAGTGAATTTGTCCTTTATTTAAAAAAATAAAAAATAAAATCTTTGCAACAATTATATGCTTTTCATATATATTTGTACGGTTTTAAGATAGACAGTGATTTTCCAGCATCCTCCATTCTCTGATATTCATGTGTGAACCTGTACCCAAGAACAATCTTTAATTTCAGTTCGTTACTGTTCTGTTTAAGAAGACCTGGTCCTCAAATCAAGGGAAAGAGGCAATCTCATGTGTCTTAGAAAAGCAATTATGCTCCATGAATAAAGACTAGCTATACATCACAAGTAACAGTTCACAGAAAATGCAGGTGGAAGCTTTCTGAAACAAACTTAAGTCTGTTTCAGGCAATAAACAGCTTCAAAAATTCAATTCATTTTAATTAATGATTAGAGAGCAAATGTGCTTAGTTCACCTGACAATGTATTTGTAATGAATCATTTAGGCAGCAAGTATCAGGGGGTTTCCTCTCTAAAAAAGCCCATATCCTCTGATCTCAGGAGTGTACACCTGACCAATGCACAACAATCCACTTACTATCTATCATTAGGAGAACAAATACATCTTTGTCCTTTTTCAAGTGTCACCAATCAAAATGATTAGCTAAAATTATATTCCAGGATCTGCGGAACTTCTAACAGCAAAAAGCCCTACTGTAAAAGCTGAAGGTGCTTTGAGGTGTTTATTAAGCATGGAAAAGCTGACAGATGACAGTGTTTCAAGGAGTAGACGGGAAATCCTACTCAGACATGAGGCTCCCAGGAGCTAGCTGATATTTGCTATTTGACATGGAGTCCTCAAAAAAGCCTTGTGAAGGCCAGGAGGAGGCTCCAAGTATAAAACGTGGGTAAAAACATCCTTTTGGGGAAATCCAGTTATTTCACTCAGTCATCTACCAAACCTTTAGATTTGCTAAGGAAATTGCCCCACCATTCTCACAATAAATTTCTATTTGCTTGAGAGAACAAGGAATCATGTATACTCTCCTCATTCTAGTCCCAAATAATACTCTTCATGACCTAGGCCCAAAAGGTAGCAAGGCCAGGTGCACACGCAAAGTTTTACCAGATGAAAAGCACTCAGACAAGGGTTGATGTGTACAGTAACCAAACCCCTGGCTGAGGCTTGTGCAGTCCTGTCCCACTGTTGGAGGACAGCTCTGGACACTTTCCAAGGACAGGCAAGCTACACTGCAGGAGCACCATCAGCATTGCCTGTGCCTCCTCAGGGCTCTGTTGGCAAGCAAGGTTAATAGCCGTCACAAAAGGCGAATGTTCTCAAAATCAGAGAAGTTGAAGAGGTCACAAGGAAGGTGATGCAAGCAGGGAAGACAGCAGCTATGAATGACAGATGACAGTCACGTTGCTTACTGCTGCATTCAAAGGTATTCACTGTACAGTGACAAGGAGAGAAGAGAGGCAAGGTGAGGCAAGAATTGAGTGACTTCTTGATTTCTTCTAAGAAATTCTGCAGTCTCCAGGAAAATTGGAAAAATAGGCATACAAAAAGAAACAGCTGATACTGGTCACCAAGAACTCCCATCTCCAAAAAGCTTTATATTCAGATTGTCTCTCATTCAATTTAATATTAAGGTTTTCATGACCTTACCATCAGCAACAGTTGCATTTTTGTCCAGGTTTTATGCATGAAAGAAGCATAATCTAAAAGAAAACATACCTCACCAGAACCAGTGAAGATTCCCCACAGGAAGCCTATTTCATTTAAAGGAAAACTACTGTGAAGTAATGATCTTGCCCTTGGAAATATATATATCATGTCTGCAGCTGAAAGGCAGTGAGTCACAGTTCAAATTAAATTAGTACAGCTTCAAACTGCACACACATGGAGACTTAGCTGTGGTCACAGCTGGACTTTTGGCACCCAAAGCACTGCCACTAGCTCAGCAATGCTCACGGGTACTGCTCAGCACACCTGATGCTGCCACATTCGTCAAGCTGAAAGGTAATCAGGTTGCTCAGATCCCTTGCTCCTTTCTACTTTTGCCAAAGCCCGACAGCAACGAACAGATTTCTTCCCTGCCCTCTGTGTGTCCTCTCTCTCTTCCAGTCCACAGTGTAACCTTCCTTCATGCTTTTAATTACTGATCAAAGGTGGCACAACACTGTTAATAGGTTACACGGAGAAGCTGTGGATGTCGCATCGCTGGAAGAGTTCAAGGCCAGGTTGGATGGGGCTTTGAGCAATCACATCTAGTGAAAGATGGCCCTGCCCATGGACTAGATGATCTTTAAAGGTCCCTTCCAACATAAAAAATTACATGATTCTATGACTTGTGACAGGGAAAAAAAAAAAGCTGCTGTGTGTGCTAATTATCTACAATGCTCAAGATATCATTTTATTTCTTTGGACCATCTAAATCAAACTATGTTATGTATCTCATACAGACAACTGTCCTGTGTATTAAAGTACTAGAGATGAATCAGATAATCTATACTATGAAGGTATTTTTGAATCGGTCCTCAGGTCCTGAGACTAATTTCTCAGAAAACCACACATCTTTTACTAGAGACAGTTTCAGTACAGATCATATCACCCTCCCTTTTTTTTTCTAGCTGTTCTAAATAATCAGATGAAATATTGTCAAAAACTCCCTTCCTGTGAAGAAAAAGATTGGGATTTTCTAAGGAAAAAAATCATTCCCACTGACCTTTTTGGCTACCTCTTACACTACCTAAATGTGAACGAAGATAACAATAGCTGTTACCAACTGACCAAGCAAGCAGCAGGCAGACATTAATGCCTGCATATAGATGCACTGAAGTTAGACTCTCTTTCTGATTTCTGCTATTTGAAATTCCACTGAGTTTCAAATATTAAGAAAAAGTTCAACATTGTTTTCTCTTCATGCTGTAACATAAAAAGAAAAATGCAATTATATTAAAAACTGTTATTGCACATATCCCATCCAATATATCTGTTTCATCCAGTATTCCTCTGTATAATTTCAATAGCAAAAGTTCCTAATACTTCTTTTTAAAAATCTTCATACAAGCTTTGGAGTTTTCTTTTTCCTTTCTAGAAGGCACTTTGATATTATTGCTATTTAAATTCTGATAGAAAACTTATTCCTAGCCAAAACCTTCTCCAGAGATATCTGGAGATCTTGTCTGGGATTACAATTGGAAGATGGCAGCTAAAAAAAAAAAAAAAAATCGTTACTACAATTTCTGCTAAAATCAGTATGACCACTACTTTTGTCAGGAATATTAGAAGCTCAATTTATCGAGGCCTGTGCTCCAAATGGAGTTTAATTCTCTGTTACAACTGTATCGAGCTGAAACTTGTTTTAGGCCCTCCCACCTAACACCACAAGTAAGAACTTCCTACTGTATATCCCCTAATATTTATTTTTTTCCTGTACCCAGAAAACAAGCTAAAATGTCACTTTTTGCACTAAACTGAGAAGAGATGACTAGCAAAAATCCCGACAGAATGAACAGTAGTTTGATACAGCTAGCATCCAACAGCTTTGGTGCCACAGAGAATATGAATGCACAGAAATGTGATTTTTGACATTTTTCCCCAGAGTCCAATTAAAATAAGCAAAGTAAACTGCACAGAAAAAAAATATGTCTTTCAAGTATGCTTCATACTAGTTTGATTTGCTACACACTATTGGACTGCAGAAATGGGAATATTATCCACAAATTAAACTACAAATTAAGGACAGCTCAAGTTTATTGTTAATAGGTACTATATAAAATATAATGAATCACAGTGAGTCACCAACTGGAACTTCTTTCAGAATAAATAGTCATTAAGGTCTAGATGAATAGATACTATGGCCAGAGGGTACTACTGTGATCATGTTTGACCATCGTTATCATTGTTTTTCAGTGCATAAAGCAATTGTTAAAACCCTGCTTTAGACTTAATTTAATTATGAGTTATGCAACAAAACACAAAGGAGGTTCACTGAAATAGCATATAATTAAGTTGAGCATTTTGTTTTCCCTCCCTTCATTCCATCGTTATTAAGATTCGATCCTTCTGTATTTTGCAAATTTTAGTAGCATTTACAACACCGAAGTTCCAAGAGATATGGCTATTCAAGAAAAAGTCACATTTATGTAAAGAAATGGTAATGCCTGCCCAGAAAACAAGGGTTCCCATCTCAAAATAAGTTAAAAAAAAATGGCAAAGTGGCACGCGATATACCAGATTCCTATTGTGAGGCACAAATTCTTCACAACACTGGGAAACATCACAGAACAAAAATACTATTAGAACTGTTTCAAAAGGAACATTTTTGGCTAGGATAGAGACTTTTGACATTATTTATTAGGTTCAAAAATGCTTAACAAAGGCCTAACAATAGTCCTGTGGAAACCACTACATCTGAGGCACTTTCTGTTGTTATGTGCAGGCATTGATTTGAAGATGGCCAGCATTAGTAGAACAATTCCCTCACAGCAGTCAATGCAAGTGAGCATTCATACACACACAAGCAAAAGCCTGTGAACAAACCATATGGAAACAGGAAAAAAAGTAAACATTTATTAACCTCTTTGTGGGGAGATGGGTGGAAGAACAGGCCAGTGGCGAAGGAGACGGTCATGCCAAATTTCTGCAAAAGAAGGTGTTTGCCCCAAGCATTTTTTCGCGGAATATGAAGAAGCCTGGAGAATGTCGGCAGTGCCATGGTAACAGGGGATGCTGGGGCTGCCAGCGCCGCAGCCGCCCCTTGCCACCCAGGCACAGCCTTCGTGCGGCACGGGTTGGCAGGGCTGCCTGCTGCTCCTGCCCCTTCTCTGTCCGCATTAGCCTCAGCAGATGTGGAAAACCTGAGAGGATTTATGTCAAAAGTCCGAAAGTGAGGATTTGACTCATCAGCTGAGCTGATGGATAGATGAGCACACAGAAAGAGCCAGAAAGACCTATACAGTGTGCTCACTGTGTATATACGCAGGCCACCTACATGATTATCTGCCTACCAAAGCAGGGCCAGAAAGCCACCACCATCCTCATTGAGGTATACTGAGACAGAAACCAAAACACTGTTTTACTTGCACTGCCCAAAGTCACCAATGACCCCAGTGTTGTTACTGGGAACAGGCACTGCTCAGCCAGAGCAGCATTTCACAGGTGGACTGTTCAGGGTAAAACACAGTTCCTCTTCTGCATTTACCTCAGCATACATTCCTTATCATAGAAATTTCCATTTTCACTGTACTCAGTATTTAAATTGCTCTTGGAGAAATGGAAGAGAGTTTCCCAAACTATGGAAAACACGCTGTAAGAATAGGGTTTTGTTTTAATTGGCATTTAAACGTGAAGGGTGTAACTGGTTTTTGAAATAAACTGCAGAATAGGAACTGATACAACGAAATGTTGGTTTTGTGCTGCTGAGGATGAGATCAAAAGCAAAACAGAGCAAATGAATCCAACTGTAACACCTACCTGGCCCATCAGCTGTTTGCTCACACCTGAGCTCTGCCTGACGGCTGATCAGCCTGAGACACATGGCCATCCCTGTGAGCACCCTGCTCTCACCAACAAGGAGCAGCATCCCGAAGCTTTGCTAGCACACCTAACGCAGCATCTTCATCTCCACCTGTGTTCAAGGAGGTCTGTGTCCTTTCTTCCCCTCAGCCTGATGGGGTAGCCTCCCTGGGTGAGGGTGACCCGGGAAGGCCATGTTCAGAATTGCGATGGCACAACTTGTCTGTCCTTTCCTCTAAAATGGACTGAAACAGATGGAGGAAAAGTAAAATGTGATGCACCAGAGCAGCAGTCATCAAGTTAAAGTAACATGAAGCCTGGTGGGTCTGTAACTACTTTTGAATGGTGAATGCCTCACGTTGGCCTTGGTTCTGAAGCCAACCACATCATTAACTCACCACCTCTCTTCCCTGTTACACAAACTTACCGCTTTTCCTGTCCATGCAGAATAAACTCCAAAATCCCGACTGTTTGAATGTCAAGTGATTTTTGAGTGCTGGAGACAGGAATGTTGCTTGGACCTAGCAGCTTAGCATCTTTAGAATTAGTTTACAGACAAATTCACTGTTCTAGCCTGAGCAACACTGCTTTTCACATGCCTTACTTCCATTCATTTCTGCAAATAGGAAGACTTCTAGCACTGGACATTCCTGTTCCCCGTGAAGCAGGCTTTGACAACCAATGACCGAACATTTTCCTATACCACCTCAAGTCTGGTTGGTAGGGAAATGCTTTTATATGGACTTATTATATTAAACATGCATAAATGAGGTTACCAGGGTGGTAGGCTATACGCAGTACTTTTAAAAAGAAAATAGCTGACTAGCATGTATAGCTGGAACTGAAAAAATGTTCCTATGTACATTCAACAGGCCCATATTTTCTGGGCATATCTCACTGCACTGCATTTAAATATACTGAAATGTGCTTAAGGATCTCCAATCTTACAGCAAGCAAGCCCTGAAGCAGGAAAGTGTTACCACTGAGGGCAGTTCAAACATATGATTTTAACCCTGACTGTTCATTTAACATAAAGCCCAGGATCAGAAGTGATTTGAAATATATATTATTTTTTTTCTGAATGGTATTTTACTTTAGGAGATCTCTTTAACATATTTGTATGATTATTATATTATAATAAATGCAAAAAGTAATTATTGGCATTTTAATAAATATCATTTCAGTGATTTTAATTATAAAAAAGAAACTCAATATTTAATGGTTCTTGCTGTACACAATTGTTAAAAATTTTAATATCCACCTCAAACATTTTAATAAATTGTTTAGAGTCTGTAAACATTAGTTTCAAAACTTACTAATATGATAATAGCTTTTAAGATTAATTCAAAATGTCAAGTTATCTGCTTTCAATAACTGCTTTCAACGTCCAGAGGCTTTGGCCACAATCTGTATGTCAAAAATTTTGAAGCCAGTAAGCATTTTTTACAATAAGAATAATCTAAATGTAGAGATACCAGAATTTGGAAATCAGTAGGACTATGGATTCAAAAAATCTGAGTTTTGGAAAGAGATCAAAGTCAAGAAGAATTCATGGCATGAGTCATTCCCAAGAGTTTCTCTAGAAAAGACAGTAGTAGAAGCAGTAGAAAAAAAAATTAAATGTGCTGAACTTTTTATCTGCCGATCTCTTGTGAGGTATATATGTGATTGATTTGACATTAAAATTGTGCTGTTAGCTTGCTCCATCATACTTTAAGTCCATGGCACGTTTAAAATACTGTTCTGGATGAGATGTCAAATTTATTCCTAGCAATAACTAAATATAAAGATAATTAAACCAGAAAGAAAATGGTGTGTCATAGCCAAAGAAATGCACAAAAAGAGAAATGGTAACAAAGAGGAAGTTTTGAAGCACGTTAAGGGTTAGGAGCAGGAGAGGAGCTCTGCTAAGGCTCTTCTTTCAGGATTGCTTTGGAAATGTATGTTCAAACTCTGCTTTTGCCAGTAAGCACCTGGGAACTGGTCAGCAAAATAAATGTGACAGCCCTATTCTTGTTCCAAAATGATGCAGTATGTAAAGAGTGAAAATAACCATCTATGCTTGATTAATTAGGTTTGTAAGTATTGTTCAAGAACTAAACAATATTTCTAAAGATTTCAATAGTTCAAAGATTGCCCTATGGCCGTCTGACCAATACATCTTCCAGCACACACAGTTTACAAGCATTTTTCTTCCCAATATGTTGTCTTCGTTTGGTGCGACATTGTTTGAGCACAGGTCTATTTGGGTCAGAGTGGTTTTCTTCCCATCACAGCAGTAGTGCCGAGGACGGCACTTGGACCATACATCTTCCATGTCATTTCAGTCAAAGGCACATGATGCTTCCCGGTGCCCAATCAGGAAGGGTCCGGCGCTGGACCAGGGGGGCATATTGGCAAACCAAGCTTTCTTAATGACAGCCATTGTTCAAGACAAACAAAAGCACGGTTCTGAATATTAACATGCGGCCTTGTGTAAAGGTCATCTGTATGGCACATTTATCATCGCCGAAAACCAGGGGGGCAAAATGCTTTAAAATTCTGTCAAAACCTGTTATTGTCGGAATACGCCTGAAAGTTGGCAACTGATGCAAGCATAGCAACTATTCGAGCTCTCCTCCTCCTCCTTAGCAGTGACTTTGCAAGGCGAAAGTGAACACGAGATAATAGATATATTCTTCCTAACTGCTAGTAGGGGGGCTACTTTAATTAGGCTACTCAATTAAAAAATTAATCTAATAATCTGTAATAATTAGGCTGAACAGCAGTTCTTCCTATAAGGTAGAGCTCCCACAATAGCTCTTGCATTGACAAACTAGGAACAGGCAGTCAACAACAACGTTCTGGTTTTGAGGCTCGATAATGCACTTTTCAATTGTAAAAGCATTCGAAAATCAGGATCAAAAGGATATAGCACAGGGGACTAAAATCTTGGACTGATCCTTCAGTAGCCACATAAATAATGCCAGTGATGTTACTCCAATTAAATGCCAGTTTTATTCCCTATGTTATAGCAACTCTTTCTCAGGAAATGACATTCACAGTCTGGCCCTTAGATGGCATGGAAGGGACAAAACCGTTACAAACCTTTTAGAAGTCTCTTTAGCAAAATTAATAAATGACAGGAAGACTCCATTATCAGTGCTCATTCATTTAGTTAAATTAAATAGTTTGACTCCTTTGTTCACTGAGCAAATAAAAGCTTCCCAATCATCTTCTGCCCCACTAAACAGCGAGAAGCCAGAAAGTATTATTTATTTACAACTTTGCTTCAGTCAGCTGTTAGCAGAATTGTACAGATACATACTTAAAATTAGAATCTGAATACAATACATTTGTATAAAATCTTTTTCTTTTTAAGTGGGAAGACCATTTATGTAACAACTCACCAATGAAGGGAAAGGAGGACACTGAAAGGAGTACACTTCCAGAGCATTTTTACTGTTTTACACTAACACAGCCCAGGACGGGTTCTTCAGGAGATACCAAGAATGACGAAGACAGGTTTCCACCAGCCTCATGCCCCACAAAGAGCTCTGCTGTGCTGCTCATAGCCCAGCTGAAAGGCTGAGGGCTGGAGAGAAACATCTCCTTTCCTCACCACAGAGAAGATTCAGCCCAGCTTGCATCTACCCAGTCAGCAGAGCACTCACATTTTTGATCCAGGCTTCTTGCAATCATCTCTCCATGCTCTAATGAAGTACCTGCTCAGAGGAAGGGGTGGTGTTGGGTATTTTTCCTTGCAGATTCATAGCTGTTTTATCTGCTGTGGATCCCCTGGCACCAAAAAAAGGCAGACAAGGAAAATGTCAGTCAAACAGGGGACTCAAATTCACGAAGCCACGATGAATTTATCCTTATGTTCAGGGATCAAATAGTTTAAGGCTTATGTAGCTCTGGCCTACCTATACTATACCTTGCACAGCCTACTCAGAATAAGAGAACTAAGAAAAATGTTTAATACCTTCAATCCAGACCTTTAAAGACAAATTAATCAGAACTTGTAGTCTGTGGTTTGGTAAAAGCAGTACAAAACTCAACTGTAAGCTTATATATGTTCCTAAAAATCATGTTCCAAGATTTTCAGCTAGATTAATTTCTTTTCTCAGCAAGTATTAAGGAATTTTCTAGTGAAATTTATACAGCATGCCAGCGCAAGATTACTCTGAAAGATGATTTTTCTCCTTACTTGCAATGTGAAGATAAGGATGTCACCATGTTCCTCAAGAAGGCAAAGCAGAACAGCAAAAGTCACAGCGGAACAAAATGGGAAATCATTTCCCGAGACATTTTCGAGAAATACACCCACTAGCTCTGCAATAAGCGTAGCTGTGGGACTCAGCTGCTGACTCACAAGGTCTACTCCCAAAACACAAGCTCTCTGATGGTCTGGCAGAACATTTCTGAGCATGCTTGGCTGGGTACACCAGCTCTGCAGTCAGTCTGCCGCAGCCCCACTGTGCCCTCAGTGCTGGACATAAAAAGTTGCAGCTGTGTTCCTTTATCTGCCACCTCACATGTGTTAAGTGCTCTCACAGGCATAGGGCTGGTTCCAGGTACAGGTAACGTATATCAACTGCATCTAGACTTTAAATCTAGTTCATCCAGCTTGTTTCAGCTAAGTGTCTGAAAGGGCTCTTGTCTGAGTGTTCAGTGAAAATCAGTTTTGCTGCTCCGCACTAAAGAGTAATATACTTGAACCAATCTTCTTTACCATCTAAAAAGAAATTAAAATCAGTCAATCTTTAAAATTCTACTGGTGATGCCTGTATTGCACAGATAAATCTGGGGCAAAACCAGGGATCCCCAAAAGTGTAAATTCAAACCGGGTTTGCTCCCGGCCATACAAGCTGTTTGTGGTAGGAGGCTGCACACACTGGGTGCAGCCAGCACACATCAGACACGTTGTTCCTAATTGTGGCTCTTCTTATCCCCTCGGGTGTCTTCTGGGAGCAGGAGGCTAGTTTGGTCACTGACATCTTTCTTCGCCTCTGGTGACAGATCATCCCAAGCTCTTCGGCACAGAAGAGCAATGTCATCTGTGTGACTGCACAGTGCAGAGCTCCGAAGAGCCCTGATATTGTCTGGGGCCTCTACCTTTATACAAATATAGAATTATCAAGTAAATGTCACCATAGATAATAAAAGAGAGGCCTCTTTTTTAATGACAGGAAGTAGCCAGGAGGAAAAGCACATCAGACAAACATTTCATTGCTGCAGAGCACAGGGGTCACTAATATTTCTCACATATTTTCACTGTTTTATTTGTTAAACACTGGGGAGGTTGATGAAAAAGCCCTGTTCGAAACCACCCCTGGAATACATCAGCAGGACACACACTGCTTCTCCTGAAGCCCCCAGGGACCCCAGAGCCTGCTCAGGCTCCTGCAGACGGCCCCTGGCAGCTCTCTGCTCTTGGGGTGCATCGTCACACCCAGGGGACACGGGGTGGGGACAAGCTGCCAGCAAGCAGGTCCCTTGCTGCCACCCACACCTCCCACCCACGTCTTAGGCTGACACCCGCCTGCCAGTCAAAGCACACCCACAGAGCCGTGAGCGAGGATTTGGCTTCCACTCAAGTCGTGTTAATGAAAACCCAAACGCAAACCCAAACATCCCACGCAGCAAATGTTTTCATGTGCTGAAAGAGGAAAAATATTATTAGAATGACAGGGTCAGCTCCTGTATTGACTGCAAAACTGCATTTGTTCAAAGACAGAGGGAGCAGCCTGGCAGACAAAAAGTGCACAGAAATTAAACATAGGCATAAGGCACTTTCCTATTTGAGCCACAGAACTGATTACATGTTCACAGTTACAATTTGCTTTGGAAGTGGGACCTTATTTGCTGAATTGGTGGGTGCCTGAGTTTGTGTAACGTTCCCAGAACAAAAATTAGATAGCAACAGAAAAAAGCCACTGCATCAACACATCCCAGCTGTCAACACAAATTATTTTACTTTATAATTTTTTTCAGAGATCAATTTCCCCCCCTAAACAAATTAACTTAAAAAAAAAAAAAATAAATCATTATTGGGATCGAAAAAAAAATTTCTCCCTCCAAAACCAAGTCTCTAGGAAAAGGTAAGTTGAGACAATAGGATTCATGAGGATTTCCACAGTAAACAGTAGGTTCCAGAAACAGTTTTGGTGTTATGAAAAACTGTCATCTTCACTAAGTGACCAGACCAGACAGTGTCTTGCAGGTACAATCACATCACACAGCTGTATCAGTAAGCTCTGAGCAGGAGTTTAATAACATCTGTATGTTTGTGTATTTACACACATAAAATTACAGGACAGAGTGTTATAAACGTGCACTAGACCAAAGCTACATGGGAAAAAGAAAATACATTTCTTGGCTAAGCTATGATAGACTCAAACTGAATATTTTTATATGTGAAATCTACAGGCCACAAATACTTGTATTCCAGTCCTGCTAGACTATATAGGTACCACAATCTCTTCAGCCACTAAGAAATATCACGTGTTACTAGATCCCCATTTTTGTCATTGCCCTCACTTCCGTCATCTCTGTCACTGCCATGTTGTCAGTCCCAGTGTCCGCCACCTCATGTGTTTGCCAAGTTTACCTGCTCACTAAACAAAACCAACCTAGCGCAAGCATTTATCCTGTTTAATTGTGCAGATACATATGAACTTAGACTCATGCAATACGTACAAGTGTCTGGCCTCTTTTCTGACATCCCTTACTCTTATCATAAAGCAACCTGCTCACCAGTCACTTTGCTTGTGTTTTTGCCAACTCCAAGACAGATTGAAGCATACTGCCAAGAAAGCATACAGTGTAACTTGGTCTCATATACATAGAGAATTCATCGTACAGTCTTCGTAAAAGGCCGAGAACATTATCGTAAGTGGAATAACATTACACACACTCTGGCAAATAGAAGAAAACCACAAGACCCGTTTACTATCGATCTTCCTTAGCTACACTTGACAGACGATACAAAAAGCTGGGTCTGACACAGACATCAAATGAAATATGTGTAACAGTGGCCAGATCAAATAACAAGCAAAGCATTTAGTGGCATTAGAACGAGTACAGGTTTATGAGGCCACAGGAGTATTGACAGCATGGTAATGGGATTAATCTTATTTGTGTCAAAAAAAACATCCCTTTGTGCCAAGCCATTAGCAGATCATCTGAAGCAACTTGCTTAAAACTCTGACTGCCAGACACCTCTGCCTGGAACCCAAAAGTCTTCCAGGGCTCAAAGTTAAACAGCTTCCAAGTATGGTGGCAAACCCATCGAACACAGCCCCTTACAAGAAGGGTATGTACAATGGGATACATTGCCTGGGAGCCCTCAACTCTGGAGGCCTTTACAAGCCAGTGAGACAAATCAGTCAGGACCAGCATGACCATAGCTGATCTTTGCTTCATCAGGGGCTTCCAGACACTGTGAGGTCTCCGTCAACCATCAGGTTCAGTGGTTAGTGTTACTTTTGTGACAAACTTCACTTTTCATCTGAGAACTATAAGTAACAGCAGGGAGGTTTGGTCTCCATCCTAATCTAATTAAAACCAAATTCAGGTTAAATTGCTTCCTGGGAAATGAGTACTAGAGTTTGGGCTAAGATTCACAAAAAAATGGGGTTGTAGACTCTTTGTTTAGTTTTCCCATTAAACCATCTGCTTGACCTCAGCTGCTGGAGGATGGAAACATATTGTGTAAATAAAACATAGGGAAGCATAGAAAGAAATATCCAGTCTCTCTTTCTCTTTTTTTTTTTTCCCTTTTTCATTGTTCACAGTCTTGAAACTTGCTAATGTGCGACATGAGAATGACGGTGGAATGTTTCCCAAACTACACTGAGTTAATGGCCCGCTTCAGCATGGTGGAGATGGTAGCAAAGCCAAAAGTTGTAAAAAAAATCCAATAAACTTTTGTGATGATTCAGCAGATAAAGCTGACAAAGTGGAAACAAAACTAGTTAAAGAAGCATTTAAGATGTTATTCTTGAGAAAATCCCTATATTCTGATTGGGAATGTTTTTAATATTCAATATGTGAATGGACTTACAAAAATATACAGCAAAGTTTTAAATACACAACCTAACGCTTAGAGGCACATATAATCACTACATATCCCTTGCTTAATCTCTGATTTAAACCAATTGGTTCATATAATCTACATAAGATGTGTATTAAACAAGGATGAGAGCAAAGTGATTCAGCTGTTCTTAAAGTAACAGGCATTTTAGCCTAGCAACAGAACAAACAGCATGTCCTATCCAAATGGATGAGTCCCTCAGCTCAGCGCAGGGCTGTTTTATGATTTAGGAAGAGTGGATAAAGTACTAAACTCTGGGCTCTAAAGCCTAGCCAGAAATGGCTGTATTGCTCTGCACCCATAATTTATGGCAATTTATTGAGCTTTTTCCCAGGCAAGCATTCATCAAAACCTTATATGAAGGTCATGGCAGATATTGGATCTTGACACAAAACAAAGCTTTTCATTATATCTGGGGCTTCAAAGTTCTTCTCCTGCTGGTCATATAAGGGGGAGTTAAACAAAAGCTAGTGTCAAATCCTATACTTCAGTGTTTGAAGGACTGATACCTAGCTCAATATATGAAATTAAACAACTTTTTCCTTCATTCTTCATTCATTAAAAAAAAAAAAAAAAAGGAAAAAAAAAGCTCATCTAACATCTGTTTTTAAAGCCTGAACACTTTGATAAGGTTATTGTGAATCAAATAAAAACAAAATTGTTCAGTGAGCATCAGAACTACCAAAGCATGGCAATGGATTAGTTTTTACACAAGGAGTTGTTGTACACCTCATCTCCATTTTTGAAGGAACCTGAGCAAATAACAGCAAATTCTGATTTGAAAAACATTTCTGTCAAATTTCAATCTTCTGAAGTACTTCAACAGAAACAGTCAATTTATTCAGTCCTATGATGTTTCCCACAATGTGTGATATTCAAAATTATTAAAAAAATTAAAAATAGGGTCATTTGAACTCTCATTAGATACTAACATGGAGATTTAATGTCTTCTGTAATTGGAATATAGACTGAGATATTCATCCCAACGCAGATAGCTGGGTTTTTACTTACTTCATACCAATTTATTTATTTTTTTTAAGTGTAAAAGATTACCTTGCATGTGTAATGTGTTTCATAAGCAGGGGAAGAATACAGATTCCAGTTCCCTAGTTGCACTGTAAAAATAAGAACACATACCAATAATATACTGATAAGTGTCTAACAACAGCCAAAAAGAAGATTATTGTGTGCGGTGAAATCACAACAAAAACATAATTTGGATTAGAAGCACTTTATGAAGAAACTGGATTGCAATGGTTTTCCATCATTGTCTTAGGAGAGAAGGTGGCTTTGCAGTCTGAAAAAAGACCACTCTTACATTAAGGTTTTGGCTTTGTTCTTTGTGACACAATATTGTTAATGTGCATCTTTTATTTTGAAAATAAATGATTTTGCTATTCAATATATGGTTATATACACATAGGGACGGAATATGGTGTGGAAGTATATATATATAATACATGTTTATGTGTATATGTGGCGTGAATATATAATGTGGGTTTGTGTGTATAAGGACATACTTTCACACCATCTTTGTCACTCTTCAAATCCGCAAAATCCCTTTACATCTCAAATGAGGTCTTAGGAATTTTGCTGAATTTTCCTAATAAATATTTAACCTCTTCTGGATTTTTCTCATGGGAAAAGAGACTATTAGCTATCAGATTTGGCAGGCATTCAAATTTAAAAACTGCAACCACAAGATTTCCTTGCAAATCTCTATGCAAAATCTGAGGGACTTTTTCCAGCCAGGTGAGCAGAGAGCTTTGCAAGCTCTGATAAGTAGATGGAACATACATGCAGGGTCAGTAGTTAGGTGCCTTGGGTATGGAGAAGCCTCCAAAAGCTAAAGAGAAGCAGTGATATGAAGATCCAGCCCTCTAACACACTAGCACTGGTGCACTGAGACCCAGAAATGCTGGACTCACTTCTTGCTAAAAACAGAAGTATCCCTCCCTTTAATGTGCATAGGGAAATTACCAAGGGAAGCAGGGGCACGCACCAACTGAGCAAAAGAGCCACCACAGACCAAGGAGGTCACAGGAGCCTGGAGGCGCAGATCATGCACAACAGGGATAAGGGAACTGTAGCATAACTCCACATAGTGCTTTCTGAGATTAATGAAGTGGAAAAAAAATAATGAGGAAGTTCATCAAATTAAACACACTGGTTTATTCCTTCTCCAGAAAACATAGTCAGTGCCAGCATTGTTATTGGCCAGTGAACATCATTCTCTCAGGAGACCGAACTGGTAAAATGTATTCCCTTGGTCACCTATGGGAAAGTGTCAAATACATTTTTGTGGAAGATGTGGATGTTTAAGACGCAACTCTTTTGCAAAAATATAGAGGTATAAACCAGAGCTCCAGATGCAGTCGTGTACTCACTACCTATTAGCAACCAGCTCTTGGTGCTGGGCAACCCAGTGCAGGGATGGCTCAAAAGGGCAGCAGAAACCCACGTCGCGGGAGGGCTGCCAGGGAGAGGGGAGCTGTGCCGCCAGCATGGGCAGACAAACCAGCACTTTTCTGGGATGCTGCAAGGCCTGGTGATGGCATGGATCACTGGATGAATAACCTTTCAGCAGTCAAAATGCTGTAATGAAAATTAGTGTTATCTGTCCTTGGCCTGTGGTAAATACTGATGGGAGAATCCAAGATAAAAAACATATTCATCATAGGAGAAAATACAGAGGAGTTAGTGGAACAATCAGATTTTTTGCTTTCAATTTTTATTTTTATTTTTTGCTCATTCCCTCCTGTGTACTTGCACTGATGCAGTGAAGATCAGCCTGCAGAGGGGTCCCTCCAACCAACCGCCGGAACAGGCTGGCTGCAGTACAGAAGAATGGAAAGCAGGATTTGTACAAGAGCTGATGTGAGGACACAAAGACGTGGTGCTCCCGCAATGGCCTGTTCAGCATCACGATGCTGTCTCTGTGGCATTCAGATACAGAAATTAGAGTGTTACTTCTGAACATCCAACAGTAATGCCACAATGATAAGCCACATGAATCCACTTACTTGTAAAAAGAAATCCTAAAAATAGTCAATTGTAAAATATGGCTTAAATTTTGCTGTGTTACAATTAACAGGGGCAGGGGTGTCCTGTATATGCTTAGATAAAATATGACAGTAAGAAATGTTTACTTAATGTGAATCTTGAATTAAGACCTCAAATACCACACTTGGTATAAGAAACTTTGTCTTTTTTTTGGACAAGATGGACCCAAGTCACAAATGATAGGTTCACATGTAAATTTTCCCTTATGCGGGCAACTTGGTGCACAGCCATACTTTCATTTCAACTTTCCTTTTACATCCTATGCCCAGCCTGACCAGCACCCTCTTGGGAATGCTGCACAGTTTCAGAGAGGACCCATCCACACTTCTGCTGCTCGTCAACTTCTCCTCCTTACTCTTGAGAGAAGAGACATGAGAGGATCCTGAACTGCCACAATTTGCTATCATCAGTTAAAATTTAATTTGCAGATAGCTCAGACTGACCTGATTTAATTTTGAATGATGCTAAAGCTCAGCAAATCTCTGCTGGAAACTTTCTCTGCTTTCCCCATTCAGGCACCATCAGAACGATATGAAATCCAGAAAGCATAAAAGTTGCAAAGGCAGCATGCTCAAATTAATCTTACCCTCCCTAAGCTTCTCTGGAAAAAACACTAACTCATTTCAGATTTGAGTATTCTGAATCTAAAACAGCTCTTATCTTAACTTGCCTATGTGAGATTTACAAATGAGAAAAGAACAAATAAGGAGTAATTTAAATTTTAATTTAAAACCCCTCCATTTTCTTATCCCTTATCAAACTGCCAGCATTTTTCCTGCTAACAATGAGCCGAGTGTCATGGGCACAGCACAGCCCCCTTACCACAAACCAAGTAATCTCTTTCATCTAAAACCCTGATCCCTTTAATAAACAAAATACGAAAAGGCAGTCAAAATTACGCTCTGGCTTTATGAAAGAAGCAGGGAAATCCTCAGAGCACAATCCCCTACTTGTTATTTTCACAGCCCACGTGACCCAAAGTCATTCTGAAGGATAAAAAGACAGAGGCTGCCACCAGATCTCTGCCATGATTTTTCCACAGTTCCCAGCCTTAGCCCATCTGTTATTCAGCGGCCACATGAATGGCATGTGTCAAGAGAGTCATCACTGTGCAAACTGCCCAAAGAAATCAACCAGCCAACTTCCTTTTGCTTCCATGGCTTCAGCAATTGTTGCTGAGCTGGCCACCATATGGTGAATAATTAGTTTTTCGACCCCACTCCAGAAAAATGTTCGCTCTATTGCCAGGCATTAGCAATATGTGTGTTAATGAACAGCAGATGATGAATGCCTATACATTAACAAAAGTTGAGATTTTCTGGCAGCAAGCTGCATTCACCACAAGAATCCTGATGACTTGTAAGGCACTGAGTGATGGATGGCATCAAGTCATGGCTAAAATGTACAATTCTACCAAATTTCTCAAACACTAAAACAACTTTGCAAAAAACCACCATGCTCTTCTCATTTTATTACTCTCTTTCTTAAAATAATGAATTGAACCCACACAAAGGATTGGCAATTTAGAGCTCTCAGACAGATTTCTTCTGTTCTCAGACAATCAAGGTACATTGTGTACATAGCCAGAATGTAGGTTCCTCCTCATTTCTCTTTGTCTGAGTGCTTGATGCATATGAATTTATACTGAATACCCACACTGTACAAGCTCCTCAAGGAGTCGGTCCCAGACCTCTGTGCAAACACTCACCTCCAAGGACCTAGGCTGGTAAATATGTCTGATGCTTCCATCAAATGAACTTAAAAGCTCAGCTAAGGCCTCTAAGCACATTTCACTCCCTGAAGTGTTTTTTTTTTTTTTTTTTTTTTTTCTAGCCCTCTAATTAAAAAGAGATCTCACCTGCATTCCTCTATAGGATGAAACATCCCCATGTTGTGCTGACATCCTGAACTGGTGATCACATTCAGGAAAGGTGATGGTTCTGGCTATTTTCTGCCATAAACGAATTCCCCAGTGCACACCAAAGCTGTTTTAAAATAAAAGCAACCATTTACAAACAGGACTGTAGGTAATTAACTACTGCTGTTGAAAACAGTTACAATTCGGGCGTACACATTTTGTATAGCACAGAAATGCACACTGTAATATGCATCACAATTCTAGTAACAATAGGCAACAGCTACTGTTCAGAAGATAGGAGATAGAAGAAGCAGCTGAGACACCTCTGTTTCCTTCACAGAAACCTCATTCAGTGGTGAAAGGCACAGAGCAAACCTAAGTGCACAGCCTGATCCCTGTTCAGATCCTGTGACTGTCCCTGTCAAACCTCAGGCAAGTTGTTCAACCTCGCTGCATCTCATAGTCCAGCTGGACTACGGAAGTCAATTAGAGCACAAAAGCTAGCTGTGCACAGGTCTGAAAGCACCTTCTGGATCTGACTAGCAGGCAGGTCTTGAAATCTCCATCTGCACTTGCCATCTTATCATGTGTTCAGCACTAGGCAGGCAGTTTTTTTCCCAGGACTAACCCAAACCTCGGACACAGACGACATGCACTGGCAGCATCAATGGTTTTGTTTTTTCTTCCTTTCTTATGAAATGATAGCAGTTGCAGATTTAACTCCTTCTGGTGCAGTCCAGGAACTGATTGTTCCATTTAATTTGTGTGTTGAATAGAAAAATCATCATCTAGATGTTCCCCTAAATCTCATTGATCAAGCAGGAGTCACACTGTTTAATTCAGATAATGGTATCGCCTATGGAAAAGTGGATTTCATCTTCCCAGACTAGGGCACCTGTTCACTGTCTTTTTTTTTTCTTCTTCTTCTTCTTTTTTTCTTTTTTTCTTTTTTTCTTTTTCCTTCACTACCTGCAGGAGTTTTAAGTTTGTGGGACAGAGGGCTGCAGAATTATAAAGGTGATTTCACTGATCCCTCAAGTTCCTTGGTAGCACCTTGACATAGAAAACATTCACATATTTTATATATGGCCAGTTTCTTTCACTGGAACTTTTGAGCATTTTGGATACTGTTTAGTCACTCAAACCTTCTGGGAAAGGTATTTCAATTTTGATTAATGGTGGTAATGACATACAGAGAACACAGACAAGATTTATATCCACACAGCAAGAGGTGGAGTGCCAGGACTCGGGTCTGAAGCTCTGGTTCAGTTTCCAGGCCAAGTTTGAGATGAAGACTGATAACTCCTGGGTACTGTTTCATGACTCAGAATCTAACAGACAAATCCAGTTTAAGACATTCCTGTCCTCTGTGTTTATCTGCCTTCAAATTGCTTCCACCACAGTCTCAGCTATGCTTCATCAGAGAAGTATTCTGTATTAAAATAACAGACAAAATACCTTGGACCTCCATCCCAATCAGTAATTAGCTAAGACACAAGGTGTGCTATTGCAATTAAGAGCATTCATAAGAAAGGTGAGCAGTGCTAATAGATGTGCCTAATAATAACATATTTGGCCAAAGCCTTAGACAGTTATTCTCTTGTTTATATTAGTAGGACTTTTACCTATACAAAGTAGAGAGAGAAAATGTCAACAGTTAGTCTCTGTTATTCCAAACTCTGAGGACTTTTGTATATTATCTAAATGAAATTCTCCTTCTTTGTGATCAAATTGATATCATTTGCACTCAAACCAGTACCTAACTCCCTGTAAAACTGCTTGCCTGGTAAATAAATTTCAATTTTAAAATACAGGTTATGACTGCAAGAAGGTAAAACTACAAGGAGTTTATGATCTACCACCTCTGACAGTGGTTGAGATAGTATTTCAAATTGAACTCTTCCATTCTCCATGCAAAGCTATTCTTCCTAGAGTTATCACTTTTTTTTATGAACACAAAGTTTTTAGTATTTTCTAAATTGTTCAAGGAGACACATTCATCACTTTGTGGCTGTCACGCTTGAGGGCTGTGACTATTCACAATGGATATTTTAGTGTCCCTAGCAAGCTGGTTGGTTTGTCCCTTCACCTCGTGACATAGCCAATTTTTCTAGCACATATAAAACAATAGACTGTACTAGCTGCTAACTATCGTAGAAATTTTTCTAAAGTTTGAACAACCTACAACATCAGGCCAGGAGACCAACTACAGCAGCCACAAAAGCTAGCTGTATTTTACTGAAGAAATCAACAATCCTGTATTACTCTCAAATTTTCAATCCCATTCCCGAAAATGAATATTTACACACACACACATATATATATATATATTATCACCCTGGAAAATTACAAGGCAGATTTGGTGCCCTCACCCCTATGTGCACAGAGGGCTCTCCAGTGCTGACAGGACACTGTGTGAAACTACAGACCTGGAGAAGGCCACAGAAAGCTCTTAAAGAGAAACTGAAATCATTGCGATGTTTTATCTTGGAGAGATAAAAGCAGATGTAAGTGCACACAACAACAGACAGCGTAAAAATCAGGAGCTGTTATGAATGCTGGCTCAATAACTACAAGAATAAGGGGCCAGTCGCTTGCAAAGTGCCTTCAGTTACTATAGTGCAAATATAGTGATGTTTTTCTAAATACCAGCCTTTGAAAACACTTCAGATGCTACAAACAACCAGGAATCTTATCATATTGCATGTCAACAGTAATAAGAAAGAGAAAAGCCAGCAATTTCAATGACAACTCTGAAATTGCACTGTTTTGAGACAGTTATTTTGGTAATACCTGTGGAACTCCATAGAAGGTTTGTAGAAATTAGGATATCAGGTAAAGTGTCCATACAAGTGGAACCACAGCTCTAATTTTCTTCTGCAGGGTCTTTGCTTTTGTTAATGACAATCTATATAGGAGAAACACATCCTGATTCTAACTGGCCAAGAAAGTACATGGCAGGGATATCTGGAAAAGAAAAACCGTATTTGCTAACCATTTAAATTAAAAATCAGTGTAGCAACATGAATGTGGAACATCTGATGCTGTTTAATTGCCACTCTTCAGGTAGAAATAGAATTTAAATAATTGGTGCCTAGGAAATCCACGAATGTGATCCTTGTGAGAATAGAAGGAAGAACTAAGTATTTTTACTGTATTTTTTTTTTTTGGGGGGGGGGGGCCCCGGGCCGAGGCGGCGGGGGCAGCAGGGCAGGATGGGATCAAATCTGACTTTAAAATGAATACCACATACCCAGAATAAAACACAAAACAGAGTATTTATAATGAAGTTAAAGTTTAAAATATTCACAGAATAACTGTAGGAGCCACAAAAAAACACAAACTCACTCTGTAATCTAAAAACTTTAACTGTTTTCCAAAACTCAAAGGGATGGAATTAAGATATCTTTGAAACCTGCATTGCAAATCTGTGGAATATCTTTTTCAGCTAGACCATGAAAAAAATAAAAATAAAAAAAATCCTTCCATTTCAAAAAGAATATCTTTAAAAGTCATTATGTAGTTGAATGATCTTAAAAGGCTGCATAGAGGCAGCCAAGGAAAATTCCTGACATGCATTTTAATGGCACTGGTGCAGTGGCATTTAGAGTAGCGTTCAAGATAAGCAACATGAACGTATACCATTCTTTAAATTATTTCTAGTTTATTTACCTATCTTTAAGAATATTCTAGCAGTTAAAGAATGCATCCCTTTAAAAAATACAGGTTTTCCTAAGTATTTGCCTTTAAAATACTGAAATATTTCCCAAAAGAAAGGCTTTGAAGCAAAAGGGCTAATACCTTTGCCCAGATGAATCCAAATTTTGCCAAAGAGGGCTGTGCTGGCGCCTTGCCAGGAGCTTTAAGGCTGAAGCTAATTTGCATGAAATGGAGGAAATTGCAGCTGCCCTCAGACTTAGTATGGAGACACAGACAGCCCCAATTGAGACAGAGCATTGCACAATGGGATTTGTGAATACAAACATGCCACACTTCCTTATTTAAGATGAAAGTAGCTATAGGCAACAGCATAAGTCTCCATGAAAGCTACTTAGATACCTTTACCCCCACCTTTCAGGTCCAGTGACCTCGTTTCAAATCCAGGTGGGGGCTGTCACTGGACCACAAATGGAAATGAAAGTTGATTCCAGAAGACAACCACTTTCAGAAAAAGGGTTTGAGAATAGGATTAAATCCCATTCAAATACACTCCTGGAAGAGAATACAACTCAACACATTCTTAAAAGCACTTAAAAATTCCTGAATTGGGGCTTCAGAAAACCCCTCCTATTCATTCCTTGTTGTCACCTCAAGACTACATGAATCACTGAAGATGGATACAGGATGCTTGCACGTCTGTTCTGAATGAGTCTTGAAAAAATGCATCAGATTATTATTATTTTGATCATATGGACAGTATCAAACACTCTTCACATAAGATATCCTCTTAATGATATTTTCAAGATTTCCACAAGATGCCTGTTGTGGTTGCTTAATTTCACAATTTAATTAGTTAAGTACTATTGTTATGTCTTCCAGTGGAGGAAAGGCATATTGCATTAGGTTTTCACCATACTCATCCTGCACGCTGTTGGGTTGGTTCTCAGAAATACAAAAAACTGCTTAATGCTGGAAGAAGTGCACAGACAAGTACATCACAAGAAGTTACACGAACAAAGACAGACTCAAGCGCTGAGCAGAAGGACACGGGCTGCAATCTTCAGTAACCAGAACCGGCATTATCAGTATGTCAGTATGATCTTGCAATATGCCTTCAAGAGGATGGGTTGGTTCTTTGCTCCTGTAACACACATTGTCTCAGAACAAAGTCCCAGCAAAATCACACTCTTCCCCTTCTTTCCTGGTTCTAGCAATTAGCTTATCCAGTACTCACTATTACACTGAATATAATCACTGCTCCAGTAAGAGAGACCATTTACAGTACACTCGATTGTTCGCTTTTTGGCATGTATTACAGAGGGTGTGAGGCCTCTTTTTTATAAAAGGAACACTCATCTCATCTATGATTTAGGTTAAGGCTCTTCGCTCCCCTCTCCCTCCTTCTCTTTTTTTCCATATCCCAATCTGTGATAGCTTTAATCCAGCTCTAACCAAACACCCAAATCTTCCTATATCTTGCAAGAGTCATTGTTACCTCTCTGTAATTTTGGGACTCATCTAATGATGAAGGACAAGGCAGTCATCTAGGGTCAATGGGGAGAAACGTGTAGCCCTGCTTCTAAGGTAGATATCTAACACTGAAAGCAAGGGGCACTTAAGGCAGTACTTAAGAGTGAAAAGCACATACACTTTTTCCCTTCACTTATAAGGAATCAGGATAGCCAGAGCAAACAATGATTCTAATCAATGCCTACAGACTGTGCAGCATGTATACTGCAAAAATGCACAAATAACCTTCAGACTAACTGCTCTGCACCAGCCAACAAAGTCCTACAGAATACACACATGCACAAAAACAAACTAACTAACTAATTAACTAATTAACTAACTAAAATTCAGAAGGTAATATGCATATGTCTGAGACCAAGGAAATCACTTGGAAGGCTGTGGTATTAGGTTATACTGACTGTCTTTTCAAGTTTAGGAGATGAGAACAACCTAAATCTAGTGTTGTTTTTCCTTCTCTGATTGAGCATTGACATTTAACTTCAGACAAGAAGACCAAAGAAAAACATTGCAAGAATGCATGGTGGCAATGATTTTGCTATTGTCCCTTTCAGCTACAGTGGTGTGTCAAATTAGTATTAAAAAAATTAAAATAATTTTTAAAAGTTTAAAAAAAATTGTCTCACCACTCTTGTCAGCCCACCCAAAATTGTCTTTGATGTGTTACAATAAATTCTTTTCACATTCTTTACATGAACTAACTGACTAACTGGTAAACACCCAAAAGCTGTGAAACATGCCTCCAGTCAGACACAGAAATACGAAGTTAGAACTAACCTGGGGGCGTTGTAGTTTAAAAATAAATAAATAAATAAATAAAGCTATTTTAACCCCAGGTTTTCAGGTCTTAAAAGAAGTCCCAGTTCTCCAAAACATTAAACCTTGGGTTGGCCTGATGAAAGGCAAGTTGCCTCTTACTTCCTTATTGGTGGGAAATGGGAAGAGAGTGTCTAGACAATCACTTCAAAATGCATCTGTTTGAGATCACTGGAAGTCAGGTATCATTCATTCCATCTCCCACTCCAAGCAAAATCAGCTTACCTGTCCTACTCTTGACAGATTTCTCTTGAAGCTATTCTGAGAATAGCCATGGACAGGGAGAAAAAATTACTGCCTTCTTCCTTGCAACAGCCTTTCATATTCTTGAAGATTCTTCCCTGATTTGCCAAGACTCTTATCCTTTTTGCTCCACAATGGGTAGCACATCTTTCCTGTGGCCTGGTACCCAAAACACCCCAGCGACCAGGGCTAAGCAGAACAGATAGGCTCTGTCCTGTGTCTGGCAGGGTAAGCCACGTTTTTCAGTCATCATCTCAGCCACTGCAAATTGTAGCTGTTTGCCTGCTGAATAGTTAGTTATGTAGTCAGTTTTGCACCTAGTCTATCCTAGAGCATGCTATACTATAATTCTCTAGTTGCTTAGAAGAGTGTCACATCAGGTGTTCTCTAAAGCCTTAATAAGCTCAAAACATGAATGCTTCTCATCTAGCAATAGAAAGGAATCCACGCATTTCATTTATCATGAAAATACTGGGAGGAAGGAAGTCTTTTCTTTCACCTCAGTGGATCAGAAACATGTTTGGACACAGAAGTACTAAGGGATAACAAATAGATGTTTGCAGTGCCAGTCATTCCTTCCACTTTAGGCAACTGTAACTCTACAGCTGTTGTTCATGTTGGCAGTAGTAATACATATTCACATATCGTCTGTGATTCCCTTGCCACATATCGCATATACCAACAGCCTTACCATTTCATCAGGGATATTACACTCTTTTCGCCACAGGACTTTGGCCAGCACCTAAGAGAAAAAAGAAACATGCAAGAAACTTTATAGTGGACACTCCAGTGACACCAGTCTGTACGGGAATATGTTTCTATATTCATCATTAATGAATGGCAACTACCACAGAGTGAAAGAACTTACACCCTATATATTTTAAATTCTGTTTATTGGGTGATTCTTCCCATGTAATTACCTTTTTTTGCTTTCAGAATTTCTTTTTATATGGAAAATTATGCTGCCCAACCTTGGAATCACTTACCACTGACAGGTAATACTCTCAAACAATATTTTAATAATATTGGATGCAAAACATGATAGCAAAAGAAGGAGCTCACACAATGAAACTGAAGAACAAAGTGCCACAATTTCTGTAATACTGGATAAAAAAAAAAATGTTAAGTAGTACAAATCAATTGTTTAACTTGATTCACTTGAGAATTTCTAAAATTCAAAGAATAAAGAAGGTTACAAAAAGGGGAATCCTGGACAAAGCAGATACGCTATGAAAGTAAAGTAGGAGCTCACTGCAGGATGTCTGGTGCTTGAAATTGGCCTTATCAGTGTAAAAAAGACTTGTTTTCAGAGCAGCATCTGAAAAGAAAAAGAAAATGGTGGTATAATGCTACAGTCAGTCAATCGATTATGAATCTCTGGGAGGGGAGGTAAGTTGTCCTTGGAGGAAGTAAACGGAAGCACACAAAGGAAAGGAGTCTGAAGAGCTGTACCCCATGAAGGTTAGGGGACACTGAATGACCAAAGTCAGTGGGGATGAGCTCTGGAGCATTTTGTAAGCACTGGGTACAAACTAAGAGTCATCCAGCACTGTAGCAATGCATGCACAGATAGGACACTGCAAGTAGTGTGCCAGGGCAGAGGCATGGGTAGGAAGGTAGGAGTGGAAAGAATGTAGGAAGACAGAGAAACAAGGAGGGCTATCCTGAGAAAGACGTTCTGCTGGCCATTAGAGAAAATGCCCACCGTAGCATGTGTATAGAAACTTACTGCGTGAGAAAAATTGCAGTGCTGGACTGATTTGTTGTGGCACCTACATTCTGCGGGGCCTAGAGCAGAGGAAGTGGTCAACCTCACATTTACAAGCCAAAACCTGGGATGATTTTTGAAAGCAGATGTTGTAAAAAATACAGAGAGCTGGAACCAGTGAACAGAGAGCGAACTGGACAGTCAGATGCTGGACTCTGGCAGCTTATCACATGGCTTCACAGAGCTAACGTTAGCATATATTTTTGCATGTGAGTGTATTTTAATGAAAAGTGTGAGTCTGTACTTCCCAAATCACTCCTGCATATGAAAGCCGTTAGAGAAGGCTTTCTCTGAAGCTGGCCCCTGCTCCAGTTTCCAGCCAGTCACAGAAATTATACACAAAAGTGTTTGCTCCGCAAAAGAAGCCAAGTGAGAGCATTCCACATGTGCCGTTAGCCTCACTTTTTGCATAGAAACACAATGAAAGAAAAAAGCTTGGGTATAAAACTGGATACATTTCAGGCAGAGAGGAACACTAGCACAGGTTTTAGGACAGACAAATCTGCAGTGCACAATCCATGGGGAAAAATACAAGCAGCATACCTTATACAGGGATAGGTTTATAAAATTCCCAGTGCCTATGCCACTCTTATAAATGCTCCTTCTTTTGTTCCTGCAGGGCTCCAAAGAATAATAAAAGAAAATACAAAGCGGAGGAGGCACCACTGAGCGAGTGCAACAGTGTTTTATTAATCCATGTGATTAATCCAGCATGCTGAGGAAGATTCTTTACAGAATCAAAACGTTCATGTTTTTGATCCACATGGATTAAGGGAACACTGTGGCATTCGCTCAGTGGTGCCGCCTCTGCTTTGTGTTTTGGTTTTATTCTTTGGAGTCCAGCAGCATTTATATGAGTACAGCAGCATGGGGACTTGGATAACCTCCCCTCCTTTCCTGAAGGATACTTCGGGAATGTTTCTGAGGGCTACATCTCTTGTTTGTGTCCACAGCCTGCTCTTGAGAAACCAAACTACTATCAGATAAAGGGCTGTTTCTGCCAAATCCTGAATGACAGTCGTGATGCTGAGCGGCCATGCTATAACTCAGACATGTACCTGTGTAAAGTAAGTAGACAAAAATTAGAAACACTAGTTATATTCAAAATTTATGTTGGAGAGGAGGGGAAAAAAATCAATGTAATTCAGCAGATTTTTTTTTGGCAGAGCAAAGGACTCAGACATTGTACATGGGACTTGACAAAAGCCTTTAAGGCTATGCTTAGGGTTAAAGCCAAACCCAGACTAAACTGGTTTGCATTTATTTTTTTTTACATGCTTAAATGCTTTGCTGTACAGAGCCTGTATTTTCACTTGTTTGAGCTGACAGTGAGTGCGACAACAAGCTTCCCTGTAACTAAACCTATTTAGAAGCTGGAGGACCAGCTTTCAGCCTAACTGACAAAAAAAAAAAAAAAAAAAAAAAAAATCAGATTCTGAGTTCGAGTGAGCTATTCCAATATATTTTGAGGAACACTTATTTGCTACGCATCGAAGGAGAAGCATGCAAAAGTTAATAAACTCTGTCCAGTACTGTGGCACCTGGATCATTTCCTATGCAAGTGTCTGAACGTTGCCTTGCCATGCTCAAAAGCCATCAGTAGTCTCTACCTCTATTTCTGAACTTTGCCTACAGGCTTTCATCTACCCTCTTCATCCTCTTGTGATTTGCTTCTTTGCCACCTGTTGGACATGGTTTCTCCCTACTCCTGCTATTTTCATCAGGACATGCTTTTCTTTAGGCAATTACCTGACCTTTCTAAGTTTGGAATGAAGAAAAGAAACTTACGGTATCAAATAGAGAGATTAACTTTGCTGGCCCATGCTGAAAAGAGCAATTTTATTAATTCAGCACTAAACAGTAATGTGTAGATGTCAGGCACATGCGATTACAAGAAATGCTGTGCATTTGGGTGACTCACAGTGAAAGGGAGGAAGGCAATTCAGGGCATTACCAGGTCTCAGCTGATGAAGAGGAGCAGTGACTGATCTGCACTGAAGCTCTGTAACTTCTTGCATTGCCTGTGTGGCTGTGAAGCACCTGGAGCCTCCTCTGTTTCTCACAGTTGTAACAAGAGACCACCTGAACATGTCTCCTGTACCCAGGCTTCCACAGCTCTGCCTGGGCAGGCAGCTATGGGGAAGCTCAGAGGGATGCATGGACGGTGGGAAAGGAGGGTGCTTTTCAGGTCTGTGGAGCTTTCCAGGAATGTAGCTGACTGATCGTTCTCTAAGCATGGACTGGAGGTGTTTTTTTGTTTGTTTGTTTGTTTGTTTTTTAATTATAAACTTGTCAAATTCAAGGGCTCTAGCAAAGGCAAATCCTGGATAGAAGCATAAATCCTGCCAGAGATCTACTCAGTGCTCCCAGAGAACACCAGAGCTTCTCCAGGAAACAGTCTAAATCTTTCTGCATTAGCCAAGTGAAGTTGTTTTCCTTGACATCGCTCTCAGAATCAGCATCACTGTTGCTGCTTCAACTGTTAAAAACACTCTGCCTGAGGCATAGAGCAAATACGGAAAAACTAAACCTGCACAGTGAAAATTTGGCAATGTGTTCTCAGTGCCTTAAATCACTGATAATAGCACACAACTTTAAGAGTAGAACATCATTGCCCATACTTTATAATTACACATAGAGATTAAAAAATAGCAGATTACACATAGAGATTAAAAAATAGCAGCAGTAATATCCAATAATCAATATATCAATAAAATGTTTTTCCTCTTATTCTGGGAACTAAAATGGATTTACATACTTACAGATGGAGGATTTTTTTAACATAAAAAATGAAAAATATCCAGAATACTCCAACTATTTCTTCTGTATTTTTTATGCCCTTGAATCAACTATTATTCATATCTGTTTATATCAGTCTTCTCTTTCAGTCAGACATTCAACTTGCAAGCTATACTAATGCAGTCTGAGAACATTTAAATACATTATGAATTAACGACAGACAATCTTGCAACCTAACACAAACAGCACATTTGAGCTTTGCTCCATATGTTGATGGAAATTATATACCTAGGCACACTTGCTCTGTCAATTTTAAAAATATGTTTCAGAAAATTCTCCCAACTCTCAGTCCAGGAGACATAAGAACTCAAGATTATCTGATGGAGACAACAGACTTTGTAAAGGGAGAAATTCTCCCACCCCCAATTCTCAACGTATCTTTCCAAACACCTATTGCTAAGGATTTGAGGCAGTTCCTAAATTTGAGCTTCTTATCAAGACTCCCCATGATGAACCTCTGCCCTCTCTTAGCAATAATTTAAGATAAACTGTAGCCCTCATTCTATTGGGAAAAATTTCCAAAGTACTTGGCATTTGGCCTCACACCAATTCTCCTTTGAAGCTGGAGAGTATACAGAAAATGTCTTGCTCCCCACTGAGCAAACATTTGACCCTAGACTACTGGGAAGGAACAAACTGGACCTTCTGCTTTTCAGAGGAAGCTAAAAGGTTACATAGTCCCTCCTGCTGAGTCCTAACAACTCCAGGCAATATTCTTAAGTAGGTTCTGCATGCCGAGGTGTCGTCATGGCTCTTTCCAAGACATACAATATGGCATTCATGGAAATCAGTATGACATGTTTCTGGTGCACTTTCAGCCCATCATGAAAAAAAAAAATAAAAAAAAAAATAAAGGAATTTTGGTCAAAGTCATAAAGAAAAAAGAGAAACCGTATTAAAATCTTTCTCACTTGCTGACTGCCATATGGAGAAAAGGCTAAAGTTCCCATATGCAAAAAATATTTTGCAGATGGATCAATAAATGCACAGTATTGTCCAGAAATGGGAAGATGAAGGTAGAAAAGTATAAGGTTCTGAGGATGGCATAGATGTTGGTACAGTTGTCCTGAGGAAACTAGGACAGCAGCCTTCCCTTTCTTGAGAACTCTTCAATCAAGATCAGACAGCTGTGCCCCAATTCTGTCACCATCTACCGACAGGTGACCTGTTCTGGACTATGCAGAAACTAAACTAGAAAATTGAAATAGTTCTTCTTAGCATGAAACAAATGTACATTTACACAAATTACAACCATCATTTTTGAAAAAGGCAAGCGTGGCAAGAAAGTGATGCAATAATTAACACATGACGCCTTCAGGCTGCTAATAGTAAGCAAGAAAGAGGAATTCATTGCCATATGATGTTTTTTATCCATTCATAATTGTTGAAATTTTAAAAATTATTATAAAGAGGGCATATGGTCTGACTCTACTGAATATCTATGTCACAAGATGATGCCAATACATGCAATACAAGAATAATTTTATTGTACAAGTGTAGTGGTGTAGCGTAGTTATAAGAAGTAACTCCTCTCCACTCTGAGCCCTCTTAAGACACTAAAAAGAGAATGTTTTTGAGCACAGTATAGGTTTGTGCACCCACACCACCAGCATATATCTGAACTTCTCTTTGATGTTCACACATATTTATTGCCTAGATTTTTCAAATGTATTCTTCTGAGAGGGAGAAGCTCCTGAGATTTAATTCCCCATTTGATCTCTAAGGCCCTGGAGACTTGTCCTGAGACTAGGGGCACACAACATCCTCAATGATGACACAAGTCTGGGGCCAGACAGCTAAATTTCCTCTTCATTCTGTTTGCACTTTGTGAAGTGAAAAATGAGTGAGATTTAGCACATCTCTGTACCTGTTGTTTGAGACACCATCCTGCCATCCCAGAGCAACAGCACTGAAGTGGAAGTGCAGGAAGTATTTCCAGCATAATCTGTTGTCTTCCAGGTGTATGCAAATGAAGAATTTCTAAAGAGAAGGAAGAAATACATATATTGTTTTGATTCAGTTTAAAATTTAGACAGGTTTTTCCATTCATCTTTACTTCTTGGTTTCTCCCAGTCATTTTCAAACAAATTACTTCACTTCTGGTATTTAAGGTGGGCTTTTTAAGGTTAAGCAGTAGAAGTTGGGCAGAAGTAAGGCCAGCAGACTCCTAGAAACTACACAGAAATCAAATGGCACATTGTGATGACTAATGGAGAATCTGTTTTGGTTTATACAGAACTAATGTTTACCAGATGCATAGCAACTCTGCATTTGACTTTGCATGTCAGCCTTCCTGTTTCTGCCACAGCTCTCACTGACTCCTTCCCATGCAGCTTCAGGTAAGTATGTGTAACTTCAGCCTGTCCCCTGTGCACTCCAGCCTGGTCCTTCACCTGCCCTTGCACCCCTCAGCGCTGCTCAGCTGACCAGCTGTCAATACAAACATCAACAATTAGAATTCCTTGCCTATAGTACACACAGCAGCTGTAAGGTATTTACCTGGGGCACTTAACCCCAATCTCCTAGATAAGTCAGCAAACACTGTGAAAAGCCAAGGGAGGAGGTTCTGGTGGCAGAAGGGTTGAGGATCATGGGGTGTTAAAGGATGGAGCTAGCAAGAGACATCCCGCCACCAGCCCCTGAAGGGTGCCTGCAGCCAAGCCCAGGTCTACAAACCAGGCTCAGGATGTGGTGTAACGCATCTCATGAGCTCCTCAGCACCATTCACCACAGGCTCTAGTTCTCAGCATGTAACATGTTCAAAACCATTTCCACTGTCTAGTTGCATAAGGATTCCCTATTCCTCTCTGGGTTCCCAAGTACTGCAATCCTGGCAAAGATGACAAAAGAAAAGTGAGACAACAGAGTGAAAAGGAGCACAACAGTTGACTTAAGAACTCTTAATACTCTCAATTTTTTTAATGAGCTATATACTGCACCGATGGTTTCTAACACATTTGAGAGCCTTCCATGGGATCAAGAGTTTTACAAAGTAGAGGTTTATGCTCCTCCACAAGCAAAACCAATAAACAAAAGGCATTGTAAATGGTATCTGCCTAATAAATAATGGGAGAGAAAAGAGCAAAGCAAATCAAATGAACAATAATTTCCATTCTACGAGTAAGTACCTTTTGGGTTCACAAAATTGGTCCACAGACTTCATAGCTTCCCTATAGCCATCTCTAGCATCTGTTTTCCTTGTTTATACTCCACCCTATTGTGAATTAAAAAATTACATCAGAGAGGCTTGGTGCAGGAAAAGGTAGCCTGAGAATTTATCACAAGGGATTGAACTCTGTTTTCGTAATACAAAGTGGAATGAGGGGAAAAAAAAATCAATGCAAAATGGAGATATGAGTCTTTCCTGTTAAATGTAATCTCAAAAAGTAAACCATTATTATTGGGGGACTATTTCTGAGACTTCTTAATTGTTTTATTCATTATAAATGTTTCCTTGAAGGTAAAAAATTATTTCCCCTAGTAGTGCATGGACCTGTACTTCAGCACGTCTCAGTACTATGTTTCAGATGCATTCTTCATTAACCCTTGCTATCACCCGAGCAGGAGGACTGCACTGTGGCCAACCTACTGATGTCCTGGCAGTGATCCGAGAGACTCCGCTGATGCTCACCTTTCCCACTAGCAAACAGACATCATTTTACCATTGTCATTAAGCACAGTTATTATGTCACAACAAGTACTTTTCAAAAAGAAAATGACTGCAAATATCTTTCAGATCTAACCGTTCGTCTGATTTCAGTTTAATTTTTTGCATAGTCGATGAGAAGACAAGGACTATAAGACTTGCAGGGTTAAGTGTGACTCATTGTAAAGAACGTGCCCTTTTCAATAATACAGCTCTTTTGATTAACTAAAAGCAAGGCCTTATATATTATACACAATCCTCTTTTTAAACAAGGCAAACTCCCACACTACAAAGATACTAGAACAGTAAATATTGATTTTCTTGGCTGATGGTACACCTCATGCCACACAGCCCACTCAAGCATCTGCTTGTTACCACAAACTATTCCCTTTGTCAAGGGATAAAGAAAAGTAGCGTTATGTGCTATCGGTTGTGGATTGCAAATATTTAAAAGAAATAAATTTCTCAGAATGAAAGGTACCTTCTTTTGATTTAAAAAAAAAAAAAGAAAGAAAAAAAATATATATTTACTTTAGGCCTATGCCCACTCCTAGCACCTGTACTTTCCAATTGTTTGCTTGCCAAGAACACAAGAACACTGTGTTTTTTGCTGGCTTTTTTCTTAAATAACTATTTATTGTGCACAAAATACCTGTTGAAGATGTACAGTGTTTTACTAGAAAAGGAAGTTAGCCTGAAAATGCTGCAGAAAACTCCATCTATTGATAGAAGGTTTATACATATTCTGGTACATTAGCAAGTGCTATGTATTTGCCATGAAACAAAAAGCATGTACTAAAGAAAAGGCTGGGTTTAATTTTGATCTCTTGCTATCACTTAGGTATTCTTACTCTTCTCATTTTGTGGCAGATTTGGTTATGTTTTGCTAAAAAGGAACCACAGCAGTAAATACAGATGCAGATTTGTAATTCTGTCAGCGTGGAGTATGAGACATCAGGTAGAATAAAATACCCTTTCTAGTGTACTATAGAGAATAAAAGTTATCAATGCAAATTAAAAGTTTATAATTAGTCTGGACAAAGGGGCTTCCAATCCTCTAGCCACAAAAGAAAAGGAAAAAGAAATACAGTGATTCCCCAGTATATATAAAAAAATAATAATAATGTTACTGTGTTGAGTGTTCAGAAAAAAGGAGCCAGCAAATACAAAAGAAAAGGAAAAGAGGCAAATCAAAATCTCAAATATATGACATAGAAACAGGCATTTGCCAAATGCATCTTTAAAAAGTCTTTCATACAAAGAGCGAGGCCAGAGAACAATGTGTCATTGCCTGCCTTAACTATAGCATAGGGCTTCCTTATGGGTCTTCTCTGCTTTATTAATTGGATGAAAGAATCATAATTCAATTACTTAACGATTTATTACAAAATACTTTGCCCACACAAGATTTTTCAGCATGTAAACACCATACTATTAGGCTATCTACTATTACAGGCCTAGCATTTCAGATTTCATTAGTAAATAAAGCCAGGTTTATTTGTAATAAAGTTAAGCCCTTCCAACCACTGACCATGGAAACCAGATTTTGAAATAATTCAGATTTGTGTTTCTGTTCTTTCTAATTAAGGGTAATATCGGGAAGGACAGACAGTGGGTAGCATTGTTCGAGCACCATGGATTTAAGCAAGAAAATCTGATTATCAGCTCATGTCAGAAGCCAAGCGATAATGCAGCTTAGCATTCGTTTGGGCTTTTTCTTTAGCCAAAAGATAATTACTGTTCGTTAAGTCTTACGTAAGTGTATCTAATATCTATGGTCCTAAAAATTATGAATAGTAAAAGCACACAACGGGCAAAGAAGAGTTATTGTATTTATTATTTACTTGGGCTGCTCCATCATGGTAATTTCATTAGCCAGGAAAGTTAAACTTAATGTCAAACTATAATTTCTTAAAGGCCAAAAAGTTAAACATCAACTCTCATGCAACTGATACCAGAAGTTACATTTTTATCTGGACACAAAAGCTGTATTAAAGCGACGTCCAGCCCGTACTGTGGTCTCTCCTCAAACAAAACAGGCACTGAGGGCAGCCGCGGCCTTCCTGGCCACACACTGGCTGTGGCACAGCTCTGCATGCCGAGCATCTGCAGGGCGTGCAAAGCCCTCAGCTCCCACTCAAGTCATCCTAGTGAGCTTTTCCAGTAGGAGCACACTGAAGAAATGGCAAGGAGCTGAGTTCATACTTAAAATCTTCCTTCGATAAACTAGGAGGCACTGGGGAAAGGCCCAGGGTAGCAAAGGCACCACAGGGAGGGAGTGGGAAGGGAGGTCGCGGCTGGCCCCACAGCATGTGAAACCTCAGGAAACTAAAGCAGCAGGGTGCGTATTTAGCTGTCTAGGTAAGGAGGCTCAGCTTCCTAAAACCCCTGTAATATAAACCAAAAGAGAGACATCTCTGGAAGAGGATTCAGAGCAGGGACCTGGCTCACATGCTTGAATCAGCCCACTGAAACAACTGTTTCTGCCCCTGCCTGTATTAAGCACTTCAAAAGAGGAGTCTCTTATTCAAGTGATGTGCAGAAATGGAGAGAGTGGGAATACATCCCAACAGGTAACAGCAGCTGCTCCCCCAACCCCCCAACCCTCTGCTGAGCCCCAAACTTACCCTCTGCTGAGCATGGCTTGGGCACAAGCCCTGGGAGCCTCAGGGGTGATCTCTCCTCCTGGGCAACAGCAAGGCCCTGCCTACCCACCAGGAAATAACAAAGGAGAGCGCACACATTCCACCCAAAAACTGGGGCTGAGCAGTGAATACAGAAGGGCCGAGGGAGGAGACAGGGACAGGAGGCACTTCTGGTTCCCTTTCTGATGCCCTGCCACCAGCAACAAGCAATGTTGTTACCGTGCTCTCCTGCAGAGGTTTGGGAGAGCTCCCTGAGACCTCAGGAGGTGCAGAAAGCACATATTTGCCAGCCCCACACACCAGCCACCTGCTGAGCCAAGGAATGGATCCATCCGTTGGGCAAAGTCAGTACTGACCCTCTATTTATCCCCAAACCCATTCTTTAGCTCAAATACAGACTTTAAAGGAGTTGGCATTTGCACAGTCACCTCTGCATGCAAATTCTGTACTTGCTTTATAACAGCTGAAAGGGTTGGTCAGGTATGACATACACCAGAGATGAAAAGTGACTCAACTGTACTTGCTATCTGGCAAAAGCTGTACTTGCAAAGCTATCCGGCAAAACCACTGGATATCCATATTAATAACAAAAAATCCTTCACACCTGTAAAACACTAATGAAATACATCATGTCCACGTTGTTATATTTAATGTCTTTTACTTCTGACATGGGCAGATGTTGGGAAGAAGATCTCTGCACTGCAGCCCTATCTCAAATAATACTACAGTCTCATCCTTAGGGGACTTGCACTGACCTCATTGGTAGTGAAAGAGGCTGACTGCTGACCAGAATAACGTCTTGCCCAGCTTGTATATCATGCTATGAGAAATGAGTCTCCAAGACAAAAGCTAATAAACAACACAGGGTTCTCTGAACTGACTCTGCCCAGGGCATGATTCAGCATAAACTGTCCCACCAGCTTGAAGTGGCAAATCAGTTCACTGGTAATTTCAGTTCACCCTTGAAAAAACAAAAATTGGCTAATGAAAGCAAAGCACAAGTAAGATGGAAGATGTATATTCAAGTATTAAGTCAAGCATGCTAAGAACTTACTTGAACAAGATCATCAATGAGAAATAAAAGGAAAAAGCTTATGTGTCCCAGCAGGTGCAATAATTCTAGCTGCCCTGTTAATGGCATGTATCAGCAATTAGGAGACAAATAAATAGAGGAAAAGAAATACTAAGATTGTCCATAAAGTAAGTCACTTAAAAATACACACAATTTTCATAAATAATTGAATACTGTGCAAAGAAAACAAAATTAGCAGGCAAAGAGAAACGCAGGTGTAATCACGAAACATCATCTTCTGTTTACTTTTTATGTGTACACTTTATGACTGACAGGAATCGTTTACAATGACTTTCATCGTAAGGTAGGGCATAGATTTGGCACCTTTAAAGCAAGTCATAATGCCAACAGCACAACTGCTAATGCAAAAATCATTTTGCCTCTCAGAAGAGCTGTTGCTGGCTTTGTAACCATAGGTTTCTTTCATATAGAAGATGGTTCTTCAGAAACAGAGCAGTGAAGAACCACAGAACTGTCAGAATATGAGCTGGAGAGAGAGAGAGAGAGAGAGATTAAATACCAGAGTAGCAATAGGACTAGGAGATGTGGCTGAATTGCCCCCTCTCTGGAGGTACCTACCTCTCCTCCATCAGCAAACAGGAAAATCTCTCCTGTAAGTAGTCAGACTGTGGCATTGACACAATATTCACTCAGACTGAGCCAGACTGTTGTAACTGCCCTTACACATCTATCTCTTTTTTTTTTTTATTTCAGTACAATGTGTTAGCGCAAAAAAACTAAATATAGATCTCTTGAATCACTTCATAAGACTTTAGCCTGTCTGCCAGATCCAAAGAAGAAATAGTCAGGTGTGCTCCATGACTGTTCAAAGGAAGCTCAGTGCTAGCACTGCTGCATTGCAGAAGTATTTCAAACAATCTACTGTCATCTGCTAGACCTCCATCTGAAAACTGCTTCTTCATTGGTTGAGAGTTAAAATAAAAAAATCTTTTTAACCCAAATAAAATTTATTTTAAAGGCTCTATTAAACTATATTAATTAAAACTTGTTAGACAAATAATAATAATTATGAGCAGACAAACTAAAATGACCACAGACACCACTACTACTGGTATAGATCAGCCCATAGCCATGGAAGCTTTCAAGGACCTCTCAACCATTACCTGGAGGTCAGTGCTCTTACTCTAAGAGATGGTTGGGCAGAATGTCACAGTATTCCTTGGTCATGAAGCTCCCAGCTTCTCCCATACATCACCCCATAAAAGCTCCAGAGATGTGGTTCTTTCCCTGTGGTGTTTTGCTCATGCCCTCAGAGGTAAAGGGCACAGCCAGGCAAGGCAGGCAGGGCCATTGGGGCCATGCTGTCCCTCATTGTCCTGGTAGCCACCTCCTGGCAGTGGCACCATCTAGTGAGTGCTGGAGACCAGGGGGCATCCCAAGCATACCCCAAGGCCAGACCACTCCATGGGGCTGGCTGGCTCCTCTTTGATCCATCTGGGATTCTTGCAAGTTTCTCCATTCAAACTCTCTTCCCGTAGAAGAACCACTGGGTGGGGAAACAGCTTGTCCCAGCATGTGTTTCTGTATCACCTAAGCTACTGCCTGTAAATGAAGCAGTTTGGGTGGCATCCTGCTGGGGGAGGACCAAGGCAGATATCACCCATGATTTTGCTGCGGGCAGGAAGGAGTGGCAGCCATGGGTGAGCAGCAGCATGGCCACCTCACCAAGCACCATCAGCCAGGTAAGAAAGCCTCACCTTGGGCATCTCCAGCAGGCTCATCACCAGATGACCTCCAGCCCTGACCAATGCTGAACACCTTTGCATGCAGCTGAGTCATTTGGATCATACAAGTGGTTCCAGCACACTCAGAGAGATCATTTGCATGAGCCAAGTGACTCAGTGTTTGCAGGAATAGCCTTCAGAGAGGTCAGTGCAAAACAACAAGATTTTGGAGAATAGTTGCAGTGTTTTGAATTGCCCTGGACAGGCTTTTTATCAGTCATTTCTTTGGACTTCAAAAATCATACTTTGTTTTTCAGGACCAGGCTGTATTTTTCATTACCCTGACACCCAGAAGCATTTTATGGGTAATACAGCCCATCTGAGGATATCAGTTTCTTGCTATTTATATTGTAACATAACTCATTAACTTCACTACCTTCATATGTTATACTACTATAAAAAAGCTCACCCTTATTAATTGAAAAATAGTTGCTCAAAAAATTGACTAAACATCTTTTTTCTTTCTCTTGCAAACACTCACAAGTATATAGTGGCTCATTGTTTTCCCTCCTTGAATAGATGTCTTTAAAAAGCGCAAATAAAGAGAATTAAATGCTGTGTCAAACCACTGGTACCGCATGTTTAAACACCTGCTTCCCTTCATCAGTCCTTCATAACATTGTTAAACGATAATTATACATGCTGATGAGTAACGAATCAAAATACTGTAATCTATCTTGAAAGGGGTTTTGCTAATATTACACGTAAGGCATTAATGGGATATTTAGACTGTTCTTGTGAGAGAAAACATACCTTTGTATACAGAGAAACACCAGGAGAACTTACTGCATTTTTCTCTTTTACAGCTGGCTTCAAAAAAAACATTGTTTACTACTCCTTTTTATATACTGAAAGGGGGACTTGGGGCTTTTTGCATATTTTGGTCCGAATATTACAGTTAGCTTCACAATTTTTGTCACAGTGACTGTGGTATAATGAGAGCTGCCTCCCCCATGTCCTTGCCTCCTGGCACTGCCCTCGGTCCCATGTGTGGTCCTGCACCCGCAGCTCCTCAAGGCAGCAGACATGCCCCAGTGCTGTCCAAACAGTTCTTAAGCTGGCTGGGAGAGGGATGTTCTTGCACTTCCACCCATCCATTTGGCTCATAGCAGTGCCTTCTCTTACAAAGTCCACAGAAAGAGAAACTGGAACACTTTTTAACAGAGCAGTTAATGTTGCAGGACTTGTTAGAACCCAAGGTAATTTTGGCACTTGCAGCACCTCTTCCTAATGCACTTCAAAAGTCACTGTTGAAACAACATGCAGATTTGTGTAGCATGCAGCAGAACTTGTGAAGTGTCTGTTTCTTACAGACAGTCTCTCATGGGGATTCTCTCATGTCTCATAACAAGCTGAGCTCTCAGTGTAACTCTTCGTCAGTGGGTAAATAAACAGGATTTTCCCCCTTTAACCAGCCATTGATTTTCCAGACACTGATCAAAGCTTAACATTTTGCTACCTTAGCTTCTTCACATTTATATATATATCAATGAGCAAGCTCAGAAGCTGGGACACCCACAGTGCATCGTGACAGTACAAGAGCAAGTCCACCTCTGCCCTCAGCAAGATCCTGGACCACACTACACATCTACCAAATACTGAGGAGGGGGGAACAAACAAACAGACTAATAAAACTAAAATGCAGAATTTTGATGGGTGTAACTAATCACATCAGCGGACTCTTCAGTTCATTCTAATTTTCTCAGGACTCTATTAACTTTTTGTTAACCCTTTCAGTGTTTCAGAATTACTTTTCCCCCTCTTCATTAAGTACCTCATAGTCTTACTGGTCCTCCTTTGCTAGGTTTCCTCTTCATTCCACAGGTAGCAAACACCTTTTCTATCCAACTGTCTGATTGATATAATAAAGTAAACTCAAAATAGATTGTTTGTACTGGCTTGACTTTTGACTTTCTTGAAAGATATAGCATTCCTTCCCCCAAAATACCTGGGTTTGTACTTTAGTCCTTAATAGTGTTAAAACTAGCACTGCCACTGCTTGTCAAGTTACAAATACAAACTTCAGAACTCTGTGCTGAAAATGTGTGAGCCACTAGCAGGCAAGCACCTTGCAAAACTGTCTGCCTTTCAGATCAGATGTGAAATAAATAATAACCTCCAGAGCACCAGCCATGAACACAGTACCTCAGAGTACCTGCCTCCTAGGTGAATTTAAGTTCTTACACCCGGAGGGAAGATTACACAGTTCTGCTGCTGCATATCTTGTTCCCTGCTGTCTACCCTCCTCACACCATATAATATGTAATAGCCTCATACAATTCTAAACTGCAATTTCATATCATTTTATGTTTAGAGGTGTGATTTTCTCTTGGAAAAATGCTTTCCACAGAGAGTGAACAAACCATCCATGATCTCATCGCTCACCTGGCATTCCAGCAATTTGATATTGTCTTAATCAATACTTCTTAACCTGATATAACTACTTGACTATCTAGAAAGCAACCTTAGCTCATGTGTTTTTGCACATTCACACAAATTTAAGACACTGCACATAGTGAGCCAACACACTTACACGTCATTAATAATGTTGGCTTCAGAAATCACACAGTCCTGATGAGATTTTCAAAACTTTCCCTTAATTTCAAAGGAAGAGGTGTTAAACCAAAACTTAAAAATTTCTTTAAATTCCACCCTACTGTGCTTGACTAAAACCCTGGGGAGCAATTTAAAAACCTGAGCCCAAAGGAACTTACAGGTTTAATCACGCTTGTCATCTACAGAAGCGTAAATCTAGAGTAATTCTTGAGATGTTAGCAGAATTGTGTCAGATTCATCTGAATCTTGGTTACATCCGCCTTGGAAAGTGAACTTCAAGACCACCAAACAATCCTAGGGTAGGGACAATCAGGTTGTATTCATATTCTTTCTAGTTGTGAGCAAAACCATATGGTACAAGCAGAAGTGAAGGTTGGCCTCACATACAAAAAGCATCCAAAATCCAAAGTCATGGAAACTGTTCTTAGTTATATCAACTAGGTAATTAATTCAAAAGGCCAATTACAGTTTAAGCATTGATACTTTAAATATTGATACTAAAGATCCACTACTGCTCCTTATTTTCCTATGATCTTTGATTCTGTATTTACAGCAGTTTAGTATCCTTTAAAAAAAATAATTGTGATTTCCGGTTTATTTGATGTTGAAGTACATCCACACCTGCAACACAGTTAAAGGTCTTATAAAATAATACCATAACTATGTCTGTTGTATTATTAAATAATTTCTCCCAAAGCTTTCGAGTGTGAAAGATAACTTGTAAAACTGCTCAAGAAGCAAAATAGCATAGATCTCCAACAGACTTTCTTCCTTCCAATCTGAACTAATTTCCTTTACTAATTTACTTAAGTAATAAATGAATTGAGGCAGAGATCAGAGGGTTTTTGGTTTATGTATATCAGCCTTTTCCTAAGGCTTCCCCATGACACTAACAATCTCTCATAACAAAACAAAGACATCACAGAACAGCAGCATGTCTTAGTTCTGTTCCTACAAGATGTACTAGACTGGTAACTACTGAAGAATATCCGATCATCCAATATAACATTTCTATAAATCTTGATGGAATACCACGCCACTTTCTACATGCAAACGACTTAGAGAAAAAAGAAAGTTGTTAGGTTGTTCACTTATGCACTTATTCGTTGCTGAATCCCACTCTTTCACCAGCAGAAATTCCTGTGCCCTAATCAAGTTGGCAGAGCAGTGTAGGACTAATAGCAGCAAGAAACAGGACACAAATTCTCACCTTGGCTACGTGCAGTTATGAGGAAAATGCCATTGGGGAAAAAAAAAAAAAAAAAAAAAAAAAGTGCTAACAGCCTTCATATTTAGCATTTATGCAATACAAACTGAGTGTAAATTACTAAATTAGAAGAGCAATGCTTGACCCCCATGCCCCATGTAAATGTGTAACAGTACCAGTAACGTAGCAAAAGATTGGTCTACACTGCACAACTGTATCTGCCTAGTAGCAGTGGCTGAGTCTCAGAAAGAAATCACATTCTCTCAAATATTTTCTACATGCTGGCCTACAGCAGCTATATAGTACTTCGATAAAGCTGTCCTGAAATTAGTGCTAAAATCTGCAAGCAACACCCCTCTTTTCGCTTGCAGACCTTGTGTGTCCACTAGGGGGTATTACCAGTATATCTATATTGCCACAGGCACACCAGCAATGCCTGCCTCCCCTCTTCCCCTTCCAGGGTCAGAATTTGTACCAAAATCAGCAGGTTTTGTCCATCAGGGCCCAGCAGACTCTCTGAGGTTCTGCAGTCAGTCTGAATGACATTTTCAGGATGCTGCACTATGGAGAAATACAGTGAGAGACTCCAAGCTCCAGCATGCCTTCACCAGCAAGAAATTCTTCTGTTCTATGTGTTGTTGGGAGCCAGTACTTGATTATCACGGTATCCCTGAAGACCTCTGCACACATGCTCACTCTAGCAGTGTTTTGCACATCTCAAGGCTGTAAGGCTGTGGACTTGACTTTTTTATGCCCCAACAGCTGGAAGATAAGAAGAAAATGCTGTGTCTTGCTTTAAGAATAATTTATAGTAGAGGAAAACACAACGTGAGCAAGCTGCCACAAGCACTTGGATTATTTGTTTTGAAGAGGAAAGAAAGGTGTAGTGACAGAAAGGCAGGTGGGGAAACTTCCCTATGTTGAGCCTACAGAGAAAGGTGATTTGGATTCATGTTGGCAGTTGTTCATTAGATAATTCCATAGGCTGAATTTTTTGTCTATACCCTGTCTTTTCCCACCCAGACAGACTGTTTTCTTTGTGACTCTAGTCTTTATAAATGTGTGGCTTCAGGACCAAGAAGAACCAAGATATACCACATGCAACACTGCAAAGAAAATAAGCAACAATTCGCACCCCAAAGACTTTGCAGCATAGAGAATACAGACAGGGAGAAAGGTCTGTGGCTAAGCAGAAGAAACACCAAGCCAAGAGACAAGGCATTAGCACCAGGACAAGTAAGATTAACAGTAACATTTGCAAAATGTAGTGGAATCGCATCTTGTGTGATGTTTCACCAGCTGCTCCACCAGCTTTATTCCCTGACACCTCTGCCCTGAAAATTTCATGGCTGAAGAGATGCAGAAGGTGATTACAATTTGGGACTGTCATGAACAAAGAGAAAAAAGACAGGGTAATTGGCAGTAGGGGCTATAGCCCTAATCCTGCCTCTTCCTTCAACAGTGCTGGGATACCTCATTGAACTGCTCTCAGTGGCCAACTTGAGATTTTGGGGTTACACACAGTCTTAAAAAAGGTTAGGTGCTTTCACTGGATAAGCTGCATGTTACACCTGAATAAAAGAAAAGAGAACGAGACTGGGTCCTTTTTTTCAGCTCACACAGACTTGAATTAAAAAAATGCAGCCAACAAATTGGCTTTTATTATTAGCAATGTCATTAATTATACCATTATTCACAGCTAGTAGATAATAAGTATTAATTAGCAACACAAACCAACCTTGTCTTGGCACCATTAATAAATATTGTTTCTAAGTATAACGTGCTGAAATATCTCCAGCCACATCAAGGTCACACTACTTGTCCTCAAGGTAAAATGGTGCTCTTAAATTAGAAACATAAACTAGATTCATTTATATTAGAGCAAATACACTTACCTGGTGAGTAAAAAATAAAAATTAAAATTAGAGAAACAGTAAACTTGATATACTTTGTTTTCATTTACCTTAATGTTTCTTTATTTGTAGTAAAAAAGGACTTTAGCTGCAAGGAAAACGAGGTCTGGTAGCTCCTCTACTATGTAGTAATTCTCTGTATTCACAGACCAGGAGATGGCAAGCACTTCTGCACAGGTATAGCTGACATGGACACAGAAGAGAAACATGCAGGTAACAGATCTTTCAGTGGAAGTAAAGTTCAGAACAACAGGAGACATCGTACCAAACATCTCTTTCCTCAGGCCCTCACAGAATTTCACACATTTCCCATCTTTCACTCTGGGCCCCAACAGAAGGGGCCACTCTGGAGGGACACATTCAGACACGGACATTTTATCACCGCTCAGCAATGCCCATCTGATGCCAGCTGCCCACTGACACTTTGTCGCCACGACAGCCCCCCACCCTGGCACACCAGTAGTGCCTGCAGCAAAAGCTGGTACCCACTGCTGTGGTCGGAGCAGGTAGATAGCCTTCACACGTGATAACCTTATGTGTTCAGCAAAAACCTACTATTTATACTCACAGCAATGTAAAATATTAGAGTATATTTCTCTATTCAGAATACTCTGGTAAATTCAAGCAAGTGCCACTGCTGACCAAGTCAGAAAGAAATATTTCTCAGTTCAACCATGCTAAATCTAATGCTCACATCAGCACTGTCAGTTCTTACATGATATTTTACAGGGGATGAGTCTGTATATATCTAAGGTACTGCAAATCATCTCTGATAGGCAGACCTAGGTCAGCTAAACCCTTTTCATGCTAGAATAGCACAGGGAAAAAAAATGTGGACAGCATGTGGGGCCTGAGTTTGAAGAGTGTAGTGGTCACCACTGAAGGCTTACTCCCCTAACCATTCATTCTAAATAGGAAGGAAATTAGGACAATTAGAACAGTTAAAATGTAAATGACAGAAATAGCTGAAAACCTTTTTCTTCCAGTTCCTTCTTGTTTAAACAAAGCCCTAACGAGCTACAATCAGAGAGGTCTGCAATGGATCCATGGCAACGAAAAGCCCTGGCCTGTGGCTACCATCTTTCCCAGCACACTGACATTAATTTACCAGATATACATGTACACATTTCAGGAAAAATCACCAGGCTCAAGCTTCATTCACTGAAAAAGGGGATCATTAGCAAATGAAAGAAAAAATATAACAGGTCAGCAATTTCCTTGATGAACTCATCTATTTATTTTTATTTGAAAGAGAAAGATGAAATTATTCTTGTAATTTTTGTGCTTTGTACCTCTAGTGAAGAGAAAATTGCACCTATAAAGCTGATTTTGATTCTTACACAGCAGATGAATAATAAAATCAATGCTTTGACATCTATGTATTCCTAAAATATTCTTCATAGAGTCATCTGAATAGCACATTAAATGCAAAAGGTGACAGTGCTAGCAATACTTCTAAAAATTACATCAAGCAAGGTTTTATTTGTTGTTGTTTTGTGATGGTTTATAATCCTTGTGTGGAAAAGGGGTTATTTAATCAGTTAAAAGATCAAGAGCCATCCAGCAGCAGAAGAATACTAGCTCCAAGCCTGATCAAAGCAGGAATTCCTAAAAACTACACAAGATATGAAATTACCCATTAAAACAAAAATCCCTGGCAGTTGTGATGGGGATTTTGGATATGCTGTATACTACTGATGTGGCCATAGTACTTATTAAGAGTTAAAAATCTGTTAACTTTGTGGGTGGAAAAAGGTCTATGATATTTCCTGTTGGATGTTTTCTTGCTGTCGGCTTGTAGGTCGGACTCACCTGGCAGCGATGAGCTGCGTTATTCCATAAGTTCCCTCTGCTATTTGCCAAGTCCATTGGTCCAGGAACTTCTGTGTGCTCTGGTATCTCACCCTTACCTGACCCCACGAACCCTTCCTCAACTGCCAGCAATACTACTGAGTTACCTCATGCTGTTGTCTGTGGTCTACAGGTTACCCTTCTTGCTGTTGGGGGTCTTTCTCCTCCTTGTAGCAGAATGACAGGGTCAAAAATACAAGCTATCCCTATTCCTGTGCAGGACAGTCTCCAGTGAACAGAATTTGGCACAACGAAATGCCAAATAAACTTCCGTGAGTGGAGAACTGGTGCCGGTAGAGCAGAGCACACAAAACAACGCTGAATGCAACATAAGAGTTATGAGACTGTAAATACAGCACAGCAGCAAACACCTTTATCCCATGAGGTTACTCCACTCGCACAAGCTGTGTAATAAGGGACAGCCTACAATGTATTTAAAAAGAGGCCTATTATTTTTTGTTTCAGTTTTGCAGGCTGATCACCTCATTTTTAGATGAGATTTCAAAAAGAGATTTCAAAGAAATAACACATCTAAGGTGGTGCTCAGGCAGTAAAAGAGAAATTTGAGCTCAAGTTTTGCCTCGTACGGGTTTGCAATGTGACCATGACCTGTCATAGTCAGATTTCCTCAGCTGGCTTCTCAGCTCTGTAAATGTCACACTTGTCAACAGATTCTAAAATTAAAAGCTCAACTGATAATTTATTGGTAATTAAATCATTTAGGGCTAGGCACCATTTAGAACCAGACTTCCTAAAGCACAATTTCCACTCTCCAAGTCCAACAGAAAGATAAAGCATGGGAATCCTCCATCATATATTGGCTGACTTTCTTGACCTGTTCAAAATAATCATAAATAAGTAAAATCAGATATCTGGGACTTATCTTACAATTACTACTATAGCAGGTAACACTAACTCAGTATTAGTTGGTCACATTTCACTTTCCAGGCCAAAACCATGAATCCATAGTATATGTAACTTAAAGCCATCCACAGAAGAGTTACACAGAGAGACCATGATGTTCTGTGTTGCATCTAGCAACCATTTCAGCCGTCTTTGCCCAGAGAGCAACTTCAGGACATGCTTACATTTTGGTGTATTTGTTAAATAAAGTTCACTTGTGCGAATTGCTGAGCAGTCAGGGAGGAAGCTGATGAAACTTGGGATGTCAGTAGAAATGGTTCAGAAAAATTGCACAGCATATATTTGACTTTCTACCTATGAGCAATACCCTTGGGAATCATTCTGACCATAAGCACTCATAAGTGCTGCTGCTAGACATCAAACAACATACGTAACACACACCTAGTGGCTGTGCTGACATAGGACCCTAATCCTGGCCATGGTTACTACCAAACTACCAACATTAACTGGGAGCAGATAACAGTCTCTTGATGCAACAATGACACTTAAATACTTTCAGTGAGTAATAAATACAATTTACTGTCTTTTATTGCACAAATTCTCTCATCTTATTTCATGTTGTAATTTGTTTGAAAGGAACATTATAGAGTCAATTACATTTTAACTGTATTGTGTTTCTTTTTTTTTTTAATTGTCTGCAATGTCTGACAAACAGCAGTCTGCACAGTCACTCAGGGGACTCTTTTTCACACCGTTTATAATTAGGGCAAATGTGTTCTTTCTAGGTTTAGTTACCAATAAGGAGTAATTTCTTTATAGCTGTAAAGAGCTATTGTGCTTAGGGTGTCCAGCAGTACCATGTTCATCACTATTATTGTTCAGTATGTTTGTAAAGTCCCTTAAAGGTCTAATAAGGCAAAATAGGAAGGCTGTTGATGGATATCAATACAAACAATACAGGATATTTCGTTTCCTGAGCCCTCAGAAGAGCTATAGCTCCAGCTCAAATGCTCCTAGGATCTCTAGGCCTTGATGTTACCATGGCAGAAGCAATAGCAAACAAAGAAGAGCCAATGCTTTATAAAACAAAATGTGAAATATAGCCTAGTTATTATGGACATATAACTTCAAATAGCCAAAGTTTTTGGCAGGCAAAGCCTTATAAAACAAGACAAGTATTATTCAGTGTTACTTATTTCTAAAATATCTCTGAAAAGGCACTACATGTACATGCATACACACATACTTATATTTGGAAAAGCTCGTATAATCAGGAGTACTGAATTCTTGTAAGTCAAAATACAACACTTTAAAACATTCCACCATAGTCAACATCTAAGAATTTCTTCAACCACCAAAATGCAGACAATTCGTGGGTTGGCAATACCAACCAGCCTAAGGAATTAACATAATGTACAACACTTATAGAGACCAGGAGCTGAAAGGCACTCCTGGTAGAGGCAAAAGAATATTGTTAACTAGAATGGAATTTGATCAAGGCAGAGTTTCATGTCTTCTCCGTGATAAGTTCAACTGGAATTTAAACTACAGAAAAAGTCAGGACCCAGTTTTCTCTCTGACTGAAATAAGGTGTTTCCCACAGGTCAGCCAATATTCAGTGCAGAACTGTATTTCGATGTCCAAAACTACCATAAAGCAGATCACTTCCAAGAAAATCTCCACACAACATCGGCTATCAAAGCAGAGGTTGCAGTTCTACCGATGCATTCTTCCAATGCTGCTTTAAAAGCTCGTAGGGGCAGAACATCCTCATAGGGATTAGACAGTATACAGCAGCTGAGAATCTGTGGTGAAAAACATGTAGGACCTACTCATTCCCACTGATCTGTAGCCACACGGATATATAGAAGTAGATGAAATAGTATTATCTGGTCAAAACTTACTTAGTATTAAATTTAGCACTGATTTCCATTTAAGTGCTCACCTGTCTTAAACTATAGTGGCTCACAAAAGTAGGTGTCTGGATGGTTGGCTGGCAGCCCTTCACACTCCCATAAAGAGCAATAAGCTATTCAGTGGAATTACTGTATGTCTCAGAAGCATATGCCAGCTAAATATACTAATCCTGCATATTCAAATCTCTTATGACTGTAGAAAGGGATCTAGGAATGCTCTTTGTCAGCCTGTCTAGCCTCAAATGGTTTTAAGAACACGAGTAGTCTGCTAAGTAAATGAATCACAAATAAAGGTAAAGTAGTGGTTACAGGTTGTCTGTCTTTGTCAATGTCTTTAGCATTCCACCCAAAGAGAAACCACCTGCAATACGGTTCTAGGGTTTCGCAAAAGTTTGACCTCATCGCATTTCAGTTGGTCTAACATACAGGTATGATTTCTTTGTAGATTAAAGAAGTATTGTAAATCAACACGGGAAAAAAAAAAAATACTTGAAAGTAACAAGTAGCTCAGATATTCATTACTAGCCATTAACCTGATTTTCTAATGAATACGACATTAGGCATTCATTAACAATCATTTGTGTTTATGTGGAACAGTGGCTGTATAATGAAGGTTGATAAATGAATAGAAATGAAACGAGGGAATTTTGGACACTTGTAAAGCAATTAACTTGTTTGGCATTAATTACATATTGAAAAGCTAAATCAAGTACATTTGGAAAGCCACTAGGACAGAGACACAGACCACGGGTAGATATAAAGACTAGATATAAAAGAAAAGCTTTATTTCTTTTAAATAAAGAAATACAGCCAGAAGTATGGTATTAATGACAAACAAAGTCCATTTCTAGCAAAAAGAAACCGGATTGCAGCCTGCATGTTAATAAAGAAAAAAGTTAATGAAAAGTGAAACAATGAAGCCAATAAAATAACCCCTCACAGTTGACAATGAAGTGCAAACAGGTGGTGTACTAGAGGGTTAATGTTTTTGTTTCTTAAAGAAAGAGCCATACAAGTGCCCACACACTTGAATGTATGCTAATAAACGAAACCACCTAGCAAATTAGATGCTAGAAATGAGGGAATATGGAAGCTCATTTTACAGTTACCAGGATGCATTCCCTCTAATGAGTTGGTAACCTGATCTTTCCAGGCAGTTCTTACTGCACCGTTTCTACTCGGTGTGGCCCCAGCCCTGAAAACAGATGCTTCCTGTACCCTTCGCCTGCTCGGAGATGCATTAACTGGCAACTCAGTCTCAGCAAACATCATCCCCATGCCTCTTTTGTGAGATTGGGACATACACTATTAAACAGCAGGGGCAAAAAGAGGACAGAGAAAATGGAATAGTAAATAATGGGAAATTTTTGCTTTGCTCTGATTTGCTAAAGGGGGAGGAAAGGGATCCTCTCTCGGCCAAGGAGGAAGGGTTTCCTGTGGTATATTTTATATACCTCACTTTGTCCCACTGCTCTTGATGAAGCAGGACCATTCACTTCCCCTGGAAACACTCAGGACAACCTCCAAGTGCAGGAGCTGCTCCCCTGCTCTCACCTGCCCAAAGGGGGCTGCTGTCCCAGCCAGAAAAGTCTGCCAGCACAGCAGACCTCAGTGGCCAGACACACTGAATGGTTTGACCTGGGAAACAAAGTGAGACACTGCAAACTGAGAAACCCTTGTGCTATGGCAGCAGGTGGCAGCTGATGAGAGCTGCCCCTCTGTTGAGACATCCCTCCCCGGGCAGTGAGCTGGACCTTTCCTGTCCAAACCAGTGACCTGGGTGCTACCAGCACCCAGCCCATGCCATTGAGAAAAGGAAAGGGCTTCCCTCTGCCTGTTGCTCATGCAGAAAAGTTCAAATTTTAGTTTTGTCTCCATCAAAGACTCATACTGATGCTCACACATCCTGAGCTAGACTGAGACACGTGTCAGCAATGCCTCCTGTTTCAAAGAGGCTCAGCAAACACCATGTACAGAACCCAGATCATTTTCCAGGAATCGTTAACAGTCCTTCCCTTCAGTCAAATGTTCTGCCACTGATTCCACTTATGAAATGCCAATACAATCAAACTAAGAAAAGCATACAGAAGATTACTTATATCTAGATATTTTATGGAATTGAAAGAGCCTTACTTGTGACAGCACACACTTCACCTGACAGGTGCAATCTATATTCATGCAGTATTCTGGATTTGTATCCTATACCATGAAAAACTGCTTATTCTCCCGTGTTGCAAGCACATTTCCATAACAGAAGAATTAATATCTCATTTTGTTGCAATTAATCTTGATTGGCCTCATAACCAAGCTTTGGTGGATGGGTATTCCATACTGCATGGCTCATATCAAAGTACAGACTACCACAGACACATCAACAACTCTGTAGGAGGAATCGATTTTATTTAGCTTGGACCAAACTACACATGGCCCTAAGTAGGAGTAAATTCATTTGATATTTATACAAAGTCTTTTGAACTTGCTTTTTCTCCACTGCTGTGGTTCTTCGATGCTAGCTGAGAAGCCCGGTGCACCTTCAGAAAGGACCAGCACCACTATAGGAAACCACAAATCCTTAACTAACATATGCTAACTTTTCTCCTAGGAACAAAAGCAGCATCTCTGTTGTCCCCTCAGCAGAAAACACCAATCAAAGAAGACTCTTTTCAGGAACAAATGTTAGCCAGGAACTTCAGTTGTGTTTAATTAAGTTCTTCCGAAAGAAACTGCATGCTGTGGCACTGAAAAGGTTATCAGAGGTCAGCTGCTTGCCATGACTTTGTGACCCCCAAAACACAAAATAAAAGATAGTGGTATCCCTGCTGGTAAGATTGGCTTCCACATTTGTTACCCTCCCTTTCTGCTTTAATTTAATAGCAATCAGCACAATATGGCTGCTTTTCTTCGAACAATAGGATGGGCAGAAGTTAGATTTACAGCACTGCAAGGGGGAAAGCAGGAAAGAAGGGAAGCACACTATGGCTCTTGATCTACAATAGGAACATCACTTTGATACCCATAAATAACTTGCAAATCTACTTAAGATTCATTGCTGTCAAGAGCAGACAGATGTGCACCTTTTTAAAATTTAGTAATACCTTATGGAGCCTCTCAAACACACGACTGTTAAATGAAACAACTACCTTTAAAAATGGAGGATAATTCAGTGTATAGATCTACGCTGAACATATAATGTATTCTCAATATTTCTCCAATCCGTTACAGAAGAGTTATCCTCACAGATACATGAATCCACATTTAATCCACCAGTACAGCAAGAAATACCAAGTAGGTTGAGAGAACCCTAGCAGATTCCTCCTCAAGTTTCTTCAGTCACAGCAAATACGAGGCTACAGTCCCTGAGATTACCAAAATGAACAAGAAGAGATAGACTTTGACCTGAGGTGTCCAAAGGAAAAGTCTGTGCAATTCCAAAGATTTCAGAATATTTATCATAACACTACCACCCTATTAATATATCTAAAGCACATCAATATTAATGAGATTGCATCCCAAATTTAGTTTCTCCTTTTAGGGATGATAAGCTAAAATTGAGTTGTTTAACCTCCAGATTCTGTTTAATCATTTCTGATTGCAAGAACTATAGACATTAGGAGCTAATGCTTCTGTTATTGTGTGAGAAGACGTAAGATGAATGGTGTTTGTTTGTTGTGTTATGTTTTTTGATTCTTTCCAACCTTTTCACCTATGGTCCTTCATGACTTTGAGAATTTCTCTGTCTCATTCCTGCACAGAAAACTGCCTTCTGTGAAACATTTCCATCATAGGAAACTTATTAGCAGCTTCCTTCAGTTCCAGCACAGGATGGCATCCATGGCCTGGCTGATAAATACCCCCATCGCATAAAATCCTGGCCCCATCCAAGCCCGTGGCAAAACTCTCATTGACATCAGTGGGGAGAGGGCAGCCCCCAGCTTTTTGCTCATAATCAAGCTCATAATCTCTTGTTCTCCAGACCCACCCATCTGCTTTCTACAGTGTGAAATACTCAACTTTGCTCCCAAAGCCAGAGAGCAGAGGCCAGAGGAGGCTTGGAGCAGTCTGTGAAGGGGCAGCCTCAGCCCAGAGATGGAGCCTGAGGCCACTGTCACCATAAGCACCTTCCTAGCTGCTAAATCCTGTTTGTTCTTAGCAGTTAAGCCATTCACCAAAAACTAAGAAAGATGATTCCACTCCCCGTTTAGATCACTTATTCATTTGGGTTTGAGGAGAGGTCAAACAATGGGAGGATAATTCGCTCTAATACTACAAAATCTCACACTGAAATCAGTATGATTTTAGCTACGTTAGGAATAAAACATACTCATAATGTGAATATTGGCTTCATTTCTAACCTCATCAAATATAGAAAATACCTTTTATATTTTCTACATGTCTCTAGTATTGAATCTTGGGTCATTATCATGCTAAACAGCACAGACCAGAAAGTCAGATATATTATGGCAGGGTCTTGTGCTTTTTTTCTCAGTAATCCCTTTAGTCACAAAGTATTGGAACTTTTGTTTGTCAGGTGAATTACTCTCTAGAAAATGCAGTTGCTCTTCCAAGAGGGTATATCTCTATAACATACTGATTTGCAAAAAATAAAATTTTAAAAAAACTCTTATCGATAACTGTATCAATTCCAGCAGCAAGCCCAGCTTCACGGTTCAGAAGTACACATTGTAATGTGATTCACAATTAGAAAATCAGTTTCAAGATTAAAGTCATCAGAGATAAAAAGACAAGAAACTGCTGTTAGTCTTCTGTAGCAGCAATCAATCCTGTTCTTCTCTGTGCTTGAATTTTCTCTTCTGCTGAAACACTATAGTCGTGAGGCTTTAATCAATACACAGAGCAATTACTTTCTAAAGTAAAACAATCTTAGGTCAACGAAAGATAATGGAAAACATACAGGCAGTTATTCACGTCTAAATGCCAAGCTTCTGGTTTCACTTCCAGACAGATCCAAGTGACAAGGAGTACAATATTTGTTCTCCCTAGTAACTCACCGGGATACCATGGCATACACTTTAACTGAGTACAGTCTCCTGTGTTTGTCCTCAGCTTGTTCCACATAATTCAGTAAAATACACAGAGAAGTGTCACATCTGGATTTGTTACCTAGGCAGCAAATAAACTTAGTCTGAAACCTCACAGCAAAACACGCAGTTCGAAATTTTAACTAGTGCGGCAAGTGCCTCATTTATCAAACCCGCAAGGAGGAAAGCAAAATACAAGTGAGCAACAGCATCTCAGGTAAACTGAAGTTGCTTTGGGGATTTTCAACTTTAATTACTTTAATTTTCTAGCTCTTACTTTCATATCACAATTGAATATTGAACAGACCACTGGTATCTATTATACACCAACATGGCAACAAACTCCCAGCCCTATGCAGGGAACAAGTTAAAACCATCTTCATGACAGCGATTATATTACATTAATGGCATAAAATGCAAATGGGAGCAGTTGTGGTTCTACCTACTGTATCAGGTCTTTTGAATAAAAATATACATTTTGAAAAAAAAAAAAAAAAAGAAAAGCACAGATCATCTAAGTCAGGAAAAAGGTACTTAAGAGAAAGACTAAACAGTCCTCTACAACTCTGTACTGTTCAGTGTAGAAGTTACGAAAATGCATTTCATGTTTTCATGATGCTGGATTCAAGGTTATTTTAAAGATGCTTACAACATCTTGGGATTTATAAGACTTTGAGTCTGTAAGTAAGATCTTCAAGCTCACACTCACCTTGTTTAAAGTGGATTTCTTTAGCTTGAATTGCTTCAAAATATTTTTCCAAAAAGAATGACCAAAGCGCCATACTGAGCAGTTGGTCAGTATAAGAATTTTCTTGTTCCTCTAAAAATAATGCATCATTCTTCTTCCCCGCAATAGAAGGTAATTTATACCTTGCAGAACAGATGACTTGGTCTGCTTTGCTTAAGAAAGCAAAATAGGTGTCTTTGCTGCTACTTCAGAAGTATATCTTAACCTTCTGAACCGTGGCTTGAGACATAATGTTCAAATGCTTCAGAGAGGCAGAGTGCAGTGGCAAAAATAAATGCCAGACTGAATATTAACCACACAGTGCCAATGGTAGCCAAGTGATTTTTCTCAGGTATTTTTAACAAGGGGGTGAGCTCATCCTGTAAATGATAAGCTGAATGAGGACCGTATAATATTGAGGCCTAATGAAAGCCAATAAATGTGATTACAGGCATAAGGGTCGGTTGTTTAAAGGATAGACAACAATAAGGAGAAACTAACATTTTGTAGAAGAACAAATCAAAATTGTTCAGTATACAAAAGTTCAAAATACCATTACTGTTTGTGGTTAATGAAGAAAGCGGACCACTTAGGAAACAGACTATGTACTGGCATTAGTCAGAAGTGCTGGCAGTAAATCATAATTTCTTACCACTCTCAGTCCTCCATGCTGTCTTTCCAAGAAGAGTTAAGCAACCAGATCTCATTGCTGAGATTATCTAGGATGAACTCAGTCATCCCTGGAGCAGAATTCAAGAGGGTATGAGAGAAAAGGGATGGTTATTTCTTATTAATAAAGCAGCTTACATCATCTCAGGCCATTTTGCCAAGTGGTAAATTCAACTGTGCAAGGAAGAGATGCAATTACAGACCCATCAGCTTTGGCTCTGAACCTGCAAAGGATATGTGTGCCCCCATCTCTAAGAAGAGCAGTGCCACTGCCCAGCCAACCAAGCCTAGATTAAGCCAATGGATAAAACTTGGATATATGTGGGACTCCGACTTTTTACAGCAGAATATTGATGTGGGCACCATCTGTATTGATATATTGAGATATCCTCAGAGGCCGGGAGGAAACACAGTAGGAGTTTTCCTTCCTTTCACACCTCAGAAGCACTTTTCCTTTATTGTTTTTACCCCACAGTCTTCCCAGCAGACGCTGAGCCAAATCCAGAGCCCTCCATAGGTGCGTGAGTGAGACAGACCAGTACCAAAGAGGTCCCAAAATGCAAACTGGTCTCAGTGGAAAGAGGAGGCAGAACAGGTGTCTCCCTTTGAAGATCTGGCAGGCTTGCAATGCAAGCCCTTCCTCATCAGAACACTTCTCATCCACCAGTATAGGTTAAAGAAGATGGACTACACTACCTACACCAGCATTTAAAATTTAAGTGTGCTGATGCAATATATTTCAGAATAAAAATAAAACTTTTGAAAATGTACCTAAGTAGTATAAAAATAAGTAAAGAGTGTCTCAATATGAAAGACAGAGGAGCCCAGGAAGGCTGGGCGCTCTTCAAGAAAGAAATCTTAATGGCTCAGGAGAGGCCTGTCCCCACGTGCCTAAAGACGAGCCGGCGCGGAAGAAGACCGGCCTGGCTGAACAGAGAGATGTGGCTCGAGCTTAGGAGAAAAAAGAGGGTTTATAATCTTTGGAAAAGAGGGCAGGCCACTCAGGGGGACTACAAGGATGCTGCAAGGCAGTGCAGGGACAAAATCAGAAAGGCCAAAGCTCATCTGGAGCTCAATCTGGCCACTGCTGTTAAAGACAACAAAAAATGTTTTTATAAATACATCAGTACCAAAAGGAGGACTAAGGAGAATCTCCACCCTTTACTGGATGCAGGGGGAAACTTAGTTACAAGAGATGAGGAAAATCTGAGGTGCTTAATGCCTTCTTTGCCTCAGTCTTTAACAGCAAAACCAGTTGTTCTCTGGACAACCAGTACCCTGAGCTGGTGGAAGGGGACTGGGAGCAGAATGTGGCCCCCACAATCCACGAGGAAATGGTTGGCGACCTGCTACAGCATTTGGATGTACACAATTCGATGGGGCCGGATGGGATCCACCCGAGGGTACTGAGAGAACTGGCGGAGGAGCTGGCCAAGCCGCTTTCCATCATTTATTGGCAGTCCTGGCTATCGGGGGAGGTCCCACTTGACTGGCGGCTAGCAAACATGACGCCCATCTACAAGAAGGGCCGGAGGGTAGACCCGGGGAACCATAGGCCTGTTAGTTTAACATCAGTGCCAGGGAAGCTCATGGAGCAGATCCTCTTGGGTGTCATCATGCGGCAGTTGCAGGGCAAGCAGGCGATCAGGCCTAGTCAGTATGGGTTTATGAAGGGCAGGTCCTGCTTGACAAACCTGATCTCCTTCTATGACAAGGTGAGAGGCTTAGTGTATGAGGGAAAGGCTGTGGATGTGGTCTACCTTGACTTCAGTAAGGCATTTGACACCGTTCCCCACAGCATTCTCCTCAGGAAACTGGCTGTTCATGGCTTGGACGGACATACGCTTTGTTGGGTTAAGAGCTGGCTGGATGGCCAGGCCCAGAGAGTTGTGGTGAATGGAGTCAAATCCAGTTGGAGGCTGGTCACTAGTGGAGTCCCCCAGGGCTTGTTACTGGGGCCAGTCCTCTTTAACATCTTCATTGATGATCTGGACGAGGGGATCGAGTGCGCCCTCAGCAAGTTTGCAGATGACACCAAGTTAGGTGCGTGTGTCGATCTGCTCGAGGGTAGGAAGGCTCTGCAGGAGGATCTGGATAGGCTGCACCGATGGGCCGAGGCCAATGGTATGAAGTTCAACAAGGCCAAGTGCCGGGTCCTGTACCTGGGGCACAACAACCCCAAAGAGAGTTGCAGGCTGTGAGATGTGTGGTTAGAAAGCTGCCTGGCAGAGAAGGACCTGGGATTATTGGTTGACATTCGGCTGAATATGAGCCAGCAGTGTGCTCAGGCGGCCAAGAAGGCCAGCAGCATCCTGGCTTGCATAAGAAACAGCGTGGCCAGCAGGTCCAGGGAAGTGATTGTTCCCCTGTACTTGGCTCTGGTGAGGCCGCACCTCGAGTACTGCGTTCAGTTTTGGGCCCCTCGCTACAAGAAGGACATCGAGGTACTTGAGTGAGTCCAGAGAAGGGCTATGAAGCTGGTGAAGGGTCTGTAGAACAAGCCTTATGAGGAGCGGCTGAGGGAGCTGGGACTGTTTAGCCTGGAGAAGAGGAGGCTCAGAGGCGACCTTATTGCACTCTACAGGTACCTGAAAGGAGGCTGTAGCGAGGTGGGGGTTGGTCTATTCTCCCACGTGCCTGGTGACAGGACGAGGGGGAATGGGCTAAAGTTGTGCCAGGGGAGGTTTAGGTTGGATATTAGGAAGCACTTCTTTACTGAACAGGTTGCTAGTCACTGGAATAGGCTGCCCAGGGAAGTGGTTGAGTCACCATCCCTGGAGGTTTTTAAAAGACATTTAGATGTAGAGCTTAGGGATGTGGTTTAGTGGAAGATTTGTTAGCGTTAGGTCAGAGGTTGGACTCAGTGATCTTGGAGGTCTCTTCCAACCTAGACTATTCTGTGATTCTGTGATTCTGTGATTCTGTGAATATGTTATGAAAAAGAAGAAGGAGAGATCCCACAAAATATTTCTTGCAGTTACAATATAATGACACTTCATGTTCACTACCTAATAAAAAATGTACAATTTGTTAAATGTCAAGCCTTGGAACACATATTTTGAACTCCTGAGATGTTAACACCATTGTTACTTGCAAAAAAAAAAGAAAAAAACTACGACAGGAGTTTTACTGATGTAAATCAGCACATCTCTACTCATCTCATCATGGCTCTGCTTCTATGATAAACTCACAGAAAACCTAATATTAATAAAAGTGATTCTTGGGGAGAGAGCTGCCCCAGGGCTGTTTCAGCCATGCCATACAGTTTCCTAGCTGTGGCCTACACAGTGGGCGTAAAATCCACCAAAGAGGAACTTGAATTGCACTGTCACATATCCCCACATGAGAGAAAAAGATCTCTTCTCCATGATGGGAGAAAGGCGAATTTTGCATGGCTTTTACCTACTTTATTCAAAATGTGATCATGTTTGGTTATGGTATTAAATAACATGAAATTTAAAGTATCTGCTAGTAAAATAACTCCTATAAATAGGACGCAACAACCTTATTTTCCAGCATATTCATCTTACAGTTTTCATTCAAACCAGGGGTTTCTTCTGTTTCTTCTGTAAAAATATTCTGATTTTTAATCAGAAATAAGTAAAATTGTGGAATTGCTATTGTTACATGGAGTAACAATTCCCCAGTTTTTTTCAGGATGACTTACACAGAACAAACAAAATACAGACAACAGCTGGGCAAGATGGCATGGAAACTACAACTAGATATTTTCACCCAAGGAACTGTACTTGCACTCTGCACTTGCAGCTGTTAATCAGAGCCCATTGGAGTGTCTTCCAAAATGCCCTTCATTGGCCTAATTCCCAATGGATGAGTATAGGGTGTACTGTAAGATATGATCAGATGTTTTTAATATTGATGGAAAGATTTGCCATCACTGGCTGACCCCTTCTCCTGACCACAAGAGAAGTAAGAATGGAATCAATGAGTACAGCAAGATAAAGCCATATACCTTCAACTCCACTTATTAGTTCATAAAAGAAATCCTTGTCTTTCTTTGTGAAAGTAAAATGGTTGTTTCATATGAAAATTGTAAATTACAGTTAGAAAGAGGATTTGGTATCAGACCAATCCTTCCCATAAAACTGGATGGTTAATGAGAAGAAATGCTTCTCTTCCTTCTTATCATCTCTTTTGCCACGATGGTTTGCACCAGATCAGTTTAACAGTTTTCCTGTTGAGGATTCTAACCTCCTCTTCCTGGCCATGAGCAGCAGCAAAAATCTTGAATTTTCTTTTACCAGAATATTATCAGTTTTTCTCTTTACTGTTATTCAGCCTTTTGAATGACCAGGTCCTTCCCTGATATCCTGTAGCTGCTTTCCTCAGAGCAGTTGCCATGGTTGGGACACCAGGAGCATAACAAGAGCACTCTCCCTAAAAGATGGGCAAGAACAGCATGCCCAGTGTAGAGCCCTGAAATGCTGGGTGTGCATTGCTCTGCCAGGCAGGAGTGCAATCCTGTGAGAACAAGGAACCTCACCACAAAAACACATGTTGCACTGAAACCTAGAGCCACAAGGCTTAGTAAGTCCAAGGTGAAAATGCTGCTAAGAAAAAAGAGACCCTAAGCCTGAAATAGGCTGTAAGACTAAAAATAAAATGTACCTGATAGTGAGAGCAATAGCTAAGTAGAAATCATACTCAAATTCTAATTCTGAAGCCAACTGAGAAGGATTCAAGCTTGTATTACATATATTTCAATATGGGTGTCCTAATTAGTGGCACACAATTTCTGAGCTTGTCTTAATTTTTTTTTTCTTTTTTTTCAGGAAACTCACAACATCATCCTGATAAGGGACTGAAAGAAAAAAAAAAAAAAAGTTTCCCTCGCATCGGTCGTTCATCCCTCCTTTTAGTTTTTCTTTTCCAACTAGTTTTATATAGCAGCCATTCATAGGCAGTATTTGCATAGCTTTTATTCACTGTCTCAAAGTGGAGAGGATGCTTTGGGTTTCTGGTTTTGCTCATAATTTCACATTTGCAAAGTTTGTTCAGATCCCTTAAAACCTCTAAACCTATCTTCAAGCCAAAAAGGTACAGCTTCAGAAGGCAAAAGAAATAAATCTCTTTGAAATGCTAATGGAGTGGAACATTTTCTGTTATTTCAAGAAATAATCTAGCCTTCTGGAAAATTTGTAAAGGGTTTGCTTTAATGAAGATATTTTAATTTATGACAGGCAATTATAGTTCAGTGGAAACAACACTGTGCTATCACAGCCTTGTTCCTTGTGCTGTGAAAATAGAAACACCACTATGAGAGAGACGGCTGGTTTTTAGGAATACACAATGTTTCACTAGCTTTTTTGAATATGAACAAAGCACCCAGCTCTGTGTAGATATTTGAAAGGTGCAGTTCTCCCTTTACAGTGACACTTCAGTTACTTTTCTTTAAGTGTTTTTAAAGAAAAAAAAAAAAAAAAAAAAAAGTGTCTAGCATGAGTCTGTCAGAAGCCTTGAGGAACTGGAATAAAAATGCATACAGACAGCACAATACTTGGTATTGTACCAGCGGCCACGCGCGTGACGAAAGCCTACCTAGAGCATTAGACTAGGTCTGGTAGCAGAGAAAAGACACTATGCCCAAATATTGCTCCTCGAACTAAATTATGGATCTGAGAACATAAAAAAAAAAAAAAAAAAAAAAAAAGCTTCAAAAGAAAAATAAAACAATGCTACCAAAATAGGCCTGATTATGTGGGTCACTAAGTACTGTGTATTTCCCCTGTAGCATTTCATAGTAGTTACTGTTGCCAGGGGAAGCTTGATCCTCTCATTATGTATGTTTGTCTTTCACATCAGAGCTCCTCTCTTTCTTTCCATGCCCCGGCACTGTAACAGAAATAAAAATAAGGAATGAACCCCCATTATTACCCAAATACCTACAAAGCGGAGGGAGCAACCCCGGCGGGTCGGCGGGTCAGCCCCCTCATCATTGATGCACTTGCTCCAGCGGACCCCTGCCTTTTGTGGTGGGGTCAAAGCCAAGACCTCTGCTGAGTGTCCTCAGTGAAGAATTAACAAGTGTGACAATTTGCGGTCCCTCCCCCCCAGGCCCCTGGTCCTGCCCGTGTGAATGCTGTAAATAGAGACATCTGGATGGAGGCCTTTCACTGCAGTAATTGAAAATGAACATGGATCAAGTTCTGGCCTGTTGTATTCATAAATCTTCAGGCTTAATTACATTAAAGGGAAATCTAGGGCCTGGCTCTATGGAAACGGCAGATCCTATCGGGTGCTCAAATCATGAATCTTTAAGATAAGCGTTTTTCCTCTCTTCAGGACAGTGAGATGAGAAATTTCGATCAGGTCTTTCAAGTACTAGAAAACTGGCAAAGACCTATAACTGCTGCCTGTGTTTTCCTGTCTCTTCATCCATGACTCATGTTCACCAGTGGGCAGGTGGGGGACTCGGGTACTCAAGGAACAAGGATGTTGTACCCAGCATTTATAGGACTGATCCCAGAGCAATGTGCACACCTTCTGCAGGTAAATTTAGGAGAGGGAAAACATGCAGGTCAGCGTCAGAGTTCTGCAAGCACAGGGTCCTTGGTCTACTTCCCAGAGAAAGCTGGAGCACAATAAGCCAAGCAGGTTGCAGTTCTGGTTGCTCACTTCCACCTTTTTCCAGAAAATCTGGATTTTGATTTCAGTAGAGACTTTCAGCACATCTGCCTTTTAAAAATTTAGCTTTTGTTGAAATGGCAGTCAAACCTATGTTCTGAAAAATCAATAACCAAAGTGGTGGCAAAAGGGCAAGATTTTGGACTTAGATTGAAACTGTCCAGATGTTAAGAACTGGTTGCTCAGTGAAAACACTGACATTTTGGGCAGACTTGTCTGTCTCTGTCTCTATAGCTAGCTCTCATCATGGCTACACAATGCAAAGTGAGCTTGTACATGAAGCAGGTTACCCATGCAGCACAAGTTTTGGTGAAAACCCTGAATGGAATAAAAATGCACAAGAGCTAAGATATTTTATTTGAAATAAGGGATTTCCTAGACCCTACTCCAGAACAAGTGCCAGTGTAGACAGACTCCTGTGATTAAATCCTGTATAAAATAATTAGATAGCATACAAATTCACTACTGTATCCACAGCTACTGAACAATGCCCATGAGACACAATATGGCCAAGTAAAACTATTCATTAAGAGATCATTACTGCTAGTAAGAATATGGCACTGCAAATAGGATGATCCTGTATCTTGGCCTTTATACATGTTCTGGATGATGCTATACAGTGTTTTTTTATCATTTCATTTGTGAGCATTTTAAAGTTAAAGAAATATTAAAATCCACTGGGGATATATATATATATATTTAATCAGCTCAAAAACAGCAAGAAAACTCCAAAATTTTAAGAAAAAAAAAAAAAAAAAAAGAGAGAAAAGGAAAAATCCACCATACTTCTCAACTGAAATTTTGTTTCCATGAAGTTTCAGCCTGAATGAACTTCTATATCACGACTATAAACTTTCAATTAATAATAGCAGGGGGAGTTCCAGGCAGAAACCAAAATTCAGTCCTCAGTACCCACAGCTCCAGGTTCCCTGTTAACCACAACATTTTCTCCACTCCATTTCTCACAGTGCAGGGAGGCTCTGCACAAATAAGTGGCAGTAGCTTGCATGCAGGTCCTCCAAAACAACAGCTTGTTCTGCCACCTCAGTTAGGGACATGCTGCAATAAATACAAGCTCCTGAAAAATATCTCTTGAATTGGGAAGGATAGTAACCCACCCTCTTTAACAAATCTTGATTTTGTTCCAGGACTTGTACAAACTGCTGTGGCGGAAAACTATCAATAATGTTTGCTCTGCAGGAGAAGAACAGGGTTACTTTTAGCTTCAGAGAGCCAGCTCTCAAGATACAAGTGTTTTTGATGTCAGCATTTACCGTATTGACAGAAAGGGCTGGGTAATGGCATTAGGATTATTTATATGAAACCCGGAGCCAGTGGCACTGTCAGTTATTGAAAGAGGACAAGCACACAATGCAGAAGCCGTGTGCCTGAACTAGAAGGGACATGCTTCCCACTGGCAGGATATGGGGACTTCTGCTACTGCTGCTCCAAAACTACCTAAGCTCATACATTCATTTTCCAGCAAGGCTGAAGGGTGACAATAAGGCCAAATAATTCATCTTAAAGTGAGACTAATCTTCCACTTTGGAAAGCCTTTTTTGTCTGACAGATTTACTTGCATCCCATTTGTTATTCTTAAAGATTCTGCTCTGGGATTCTAGATTTCACCTTTATCTTAATTGTAGGTTTAATTGCTGAATCATTTAGGTGCAGTAGATTTTATATCAGTCTTTCTGTCATACATTTAAAGGGAACCCCAGATTTTGGGCCCCCTTCCTGCTGCCTTTTCTACCAACAAAGAGGGACTACTCCAGCAGTGAGACTAGCCAAGGTGACAGAACCAAGTTCTGGGGGCTACAACAACACACATTGTTAAGAGAATTTGGGATGTGCCAAAGTTGTTTTTAATCATTTTATGTTTCACAGTTCTGAAACTTTCAAACCATGGCAGTGATCTCGGCTAATTTCTATTGCACACCTGTATTGCTTGTCTTCTTACAAACATTATATTGCTCCTACTATTACAATACCTATTCTCCTTTCAAGCCAATCTTCCCCTCCTTCCTCTCTCCTGCCAGTACCCCAGCTCATACCCCCGCCATACCCACTTGCACAATGAGCAGGTCAGAATACTGGTCCTGTGCCCGCAGCAACTCCTCTGATATGGGCTCAGACAAGACTGAGACAGTGGTACTGAAATACACTGTGGGATACCCTGCTTTTGCAAACACTTTCAAAGGAAAGTAAATCACCCATTTAACATTCCTGTTCTTCCTGGAAAGGAGTATGCAAAAATGCCACATTAGTAAAATAAGTAAATAAATCAATTAAACTGACATGATGGATTTAGTCCTGCCCGTAACTCATCAGTGTCTGTCTGGAGTCTTCCAGAGTTAATAGACTTCTATCAGGGTATTTTATTGGCCTTAAATTATTAAATGTACAATAGAAAGCAGCAACTGAGCTTGTGTACTGAAGCATGCTGTACTCTTCCTTACATTGGTGCGGATTGTGAGTGCATTAAAGAAGGTAAGTTGATGTCTTTTTGTATTATTGTTATTGTACTTTGTGGCAATTTGCTCATATAAACCAGGAGACATTCTCCCTGCACAGTTTTGTTTAAAGTCAATGGGGACTGGATGCCTAACTCCTCATGATACCATTGACAGTACCAGTTTGTGTTATCTATTTCCGCAAACACAAAAGAAATGACTCAAAAATGTAAAATAGAGTGGGTTCTCCATAAAAAAAAAAAAAAAAAAAAAAAAAGGAAACACTTTATAAAGTCCATGAAAAACAGTTAATTTTACAGCAGACATCCTGTAAAAATCCAATAACAGCAGTATAATTAGATACAACTTCTGTTTCTTCTGGGACTGTACCTCTACTCTGCACTGGTGGGGCCTCACCTTTACTACCATGTGTAGTTTTGGGCTCCACAATCTAAGAAGGACATAAAACTATTAGATAGTTTCTAAAGGAGGGCTACGAAAATGGTGAAGGGTCTGGATGGCAAGATGTATGAGGAGCAGCTGAGGTCCCCTGGTTTGTTCAGCCCCGAGCAGAGCAGGCTGAGGGGAGGCCTCATGGCGGCCTGCAGCTCCCTCACGAGGGGAGCAGAGGGGCAGGCGCTGAGCTCTGCTCTCTGGGGACAGCGACAGGACCCGAGGGAACGGCATGGAGCTGGGACAGGGGAGGGTCAGGCTGGGTGTTAGGGAAAGGGTCTGCACCCAGAGGGTGGTCGGGCACTGGGACAGGCTCCCCAGCGCAGTGGTCACAGCACCGAGCCTGCTAGAGTTCAAGAAGCATTTTGACAACGCTCTCAGACACATGATCTGATTTTTACATAGTCCTGTGTGGAGCCAGAAGTTTGCCCTGATGATCCTTGTGGGTTCCTTCCAACTCAAGATATTCTATGATTCTATGAACTTAAGCCAATGCTTTGTCCAGCCAAAGGCACCAGGGCACTTTCTGCACAGCTATTTTTGGCAGGCACTATGGCATTAGAGACACTAAAATATTTGGGATAAAAATGCTACCCTTTGTGCTGCGGGCCCGCACCAGCCCGTACTAGCAGTTGCACAGAAGTCTTTATAGGGAGCATGAAACTACACCGTAATTTCATGGGCAGCCTCTGCAATGGCCTCTGTGAAAACTGATGCATGTAGCATGAAAGGTTGTTACCAGGGTATTTTGCTTTCCCATGACAACATGCCTACCTCAGCTGGTTACTTCAGTAGCACCTGGAGCCATGTACACCCTGCGTTGACACCGCAGTCACTGCCATTCCTGGGATGCTTAAACCCACCCCACAGGAAGGAGACATTAGGAAGAAAGACCTGCAATAGCTGCTCAGGAAAAGGTGGGGGGGGGGGGATGGGTCTCTGCAGCAAGCACTGGAGAATAAAAAACACCAAACACCATTAAACCTATGCAGAGTTTCCAGTAGCAGGCCATCTGTAGGAACTGGGCACTATCTACAGGCATCCTCATATTTAACAGTGTTTCACCGTTCACATTTCTTGAAGTCTACAGACTTCACGGCTTGGCACACCAGCCATAAATGTAAAGATCTTTTTTATGTTGCAGTTTTGTTGTGCATTTACCACTAAGGAAAATGAATATATATATTAAAAGCCTAGAAACCTTGAAAGACAAAGTTTAGGGCAGCAGCAACTGCACTGTCCGAGTTTTTATACATATATGTCTAAACGGAGCACATATATATTGCCCAAATAAATTTAAAGTTTCAGTAAAACATAATACACCCCAAAACCAGGCCCTCTTCCATTGCACGGAGGCCTCACAGTGTCCCTGCATATGCTGAAAAGACCAAGTGACAGCTGGCGAGGTCATTGTAAATGAGGGAAAAAGAGAGTCTTGTGTCCATTACCAAATGGCAACAACTAATCACTGTCACATCATGATGTGGTTCTGAACTGTCCACAGGTTTATTGTGGCCATTAACCTATTCAAATATTCTACTTGAGGAGAAAAAAGTCTGGGGCCCAGTCTGGATCCCTGAGTTTTCTGTAGTCCTTTCAACCACTACAAAGTCACTGTAAAACAGCACCAAATGAGATCACATCTATGCAAAACAAATACACTGAGGCAAACTAGAGTTTGAGTATATAGCATATTACTGTCTACAACACTCATGCTTGGTCTTTTACCCTGCAAGCAATGCAAGTAGCTTCTGCAGCTTCCACTGAAAATCAGGCTCTCTGGTATTTACTGGGCAGTAAGGGAAGCTCAGCAGGGAGCTGACTAGCCTCACACGCTGCTCCGCCCCACGGCAGCTTGCTCATGCCACCAAGCTTTCAAACTGATGGTACTTTATGGCCACCTTGCTATAGTGCAAATAGCTACTCTGGAGCAGAGAAAGGGTCAAACAAACTGCAGGAAGGAGGGACAGGAATTGCCTCTTTCCTCCTATTTTGGAGTTAGTGCTCTTTGTTATGTATTTACATTATTTTAACAATAGGGGATTGATTCCCCCACTGATTTTATTATGGGCTGTCAGCACTGTTGAGAATGACACATAAGCAATAGGTATCATCACAATATATTTTAAGTGAGATTCATGAATCCAAGCAAACATTAACTTAGGGATAGATTGTTGGGGGGGGAATGTTGCTTGTGGTTGTTGTTGTTGTTGTTGTTGTTGTTTTCCAGAAGGAAATGAACCGTATGAATGTGAGACAAAACAATATTATACTGGACATATGCCTACACTGCTTGAGGCTGACACTCTGCAAGAGCATTGCATGCAGCCACTACCATACCTAGAAAAAAATCATACCCAGTAACCAAATAGACAGCAGGACATCCCACCAGTGAACATTACACAAATCTTTATGTGCAGGAAAGTTCCTGACATTATATAATCAACACTCTCCAGTGGTCAGGCACAGTGGGAAGTCCCTGCATCTTTGCAGCTCATGCAGAACCTGGCTTATCCTTAAAGACAATGTAGGAAAGGATGAAGGTTAAGGCACAACTCTGTGTCTGTTTCAGAGGGCTTAAAATTGCCACAGGCACTCTGTGACTTTTAGAGATGACATCAGTTTTGCCTGATGACCCAGCTGTGGATGCATCCCAGCTAGCTCTGCGCACCCAGCTTAGGTAGTGTGAGGGTGGCAGGAGGGAGAGCCTAGCAGTGTTTTCTTCAGCCTCCCCCTAGCTCTGTACTACCACAGTAATGCCAACAGTACCTAATCTACCTAATACGCATCCAGGTGATACATGTTCATATGATCTTCACAAGGACCTTCTTCTCTTGGAGAGGCACCAACACTGTCCACCCAAGGAACCTAACCTGATCATCTCAATTTGCCCTTCTAGCATCTCCACTGCTGAAGATGCAGTGTTCCTGACTCAAACATACTCAATATGTATCTGACCTGTCTAAAATTGTCTTTGTGATGCATCTCCAACAAAAAAATAAGGAAAAAATATTTTTAGTGTCTGTCTAGCTAATAATCACTTTAAAAACTCGGTGTCATTTTGTGGTTTTAAGGCATATAATTCTGTAAAGATGTGATCTCAGATGAAGTTCCTAGGTCGTGCTCTAGCAAATGGTAAAATAATGATCTTTTATAATAACCAAAGTAGTTATCCCATGGACAAATTCAGCCCTTTGCACTCTTCTTAAATTGATATCATAATAATAATATTTTTAAAAAAGTATTCGGCATAGGAGAAATTGTCAGAAAAAAATATCAATGAAAATACAAACAATACTCAGTCAATGAAATAATTGAAAATAATTTATCAGAGGATGAACCCACACTTTTGTGCATGATATGCAGTGTACTGGTGACACTTAATGCATCTGCCCCTCTATAGCTGCATTTTATTTAACACTCTGGAAGTACAAATGCTTCCCCACTAGTGGAACCACATAGTTTCCAAAAGCTGTCTTCCATTGAGAGGACAATTGTTTTCTATAGAGATGAGAAACAAATACCCATGACCCACGTCACCTTGCCCCAGCAGGCTTTTGCTGCGGCTTCCTCTGTGCAAATACAACAAAGTCTGGCAGCAGTCAATCCTGCCAGCCCACACTGAGCCACCACAGAGTGCATAGCTATTTACCCTTCCTATTAATCTGTCAGTGTTCTAGTCAAACACGTAAAACAATATGGTGTGTGCATATCTGGACTAGTCATTGCTAAGTTACTGAGGAGCAACATGAATGACTGGAAAACCATGCAACAAACTATAACGCTAGATTTTTAAGGTATGGAATATTGAAGTTTTCAATTGTCAGTGCAAAGGAAGCAGCCATGGTGTTCGTAGCATGGTGACAATAATGTGAAAGCTAAAAAGTAGACCCAGTCTGCTTCTTTCAGTGTACAATAAATGGGTGCTGTTTGTTTTGCTCAGATGCAGATTTAATCTCGGCTCTTTTATAGGCTCCCTGTTCTGTGAAGAACAGGAAACAATTAGAAAACTTGGGATCCTCTTCGTCAGTTTACTCCACACAACCAGACTGTTGCCACCATGCAGAAACCAATGGCTGCAGTTACCAGGGATGTAGCAGGGCCCTATTTCAAAATTGAAACACTATTTACTTATGAACCCTGTTTGACAAACCTGGCTGAATCCAAAAACCACATAATGGATAGCTCCATAGCATCTGCTCAGCCCTCCTTGCTCAGATAAATTCAGATCAGTTGTAGCTGTTCTTGCCCAGAAGAGCATCTTTAAGACTGAGTTAGTACATGCGGTCAGACTGATGAATGAAGCACACTGCTTGCCTTCCTCAAAACAATAATCTTATTTTAATATGCTACAAGGCTCTGTCAGAGCTGAAAATTCACACTGCCTGCTATCTCTTTAATTTGTTTCCTTGTCGTGAACAAAAGGAAGACCGTGCATATGAGAAAGCAGAAAGAGAGGATATAGGTCAAAGGGTATATTCTGAGTGTCAGGAAGACTTTATCTCAAACCAGAATAGTCTTTCTGCAGTCAGCAAAATCCCCAGATCCAATGAGAACTGAAAAAAAGAAAAAAAAAAAAAAAAAAGGAAAAAAGTATTACTGTAGACATTATACTACATTAAATGACAAAACAATAGCATTATTTAGGCATTTTCAAAAAGCTTGATTTATTTTTTGCTTTATGCTCAAGAAAGCAAAGTACTACCAAAGTACTACTTTAGCATTACTAGAAGACTGTTCTGCTTATGTGCGTATGTGTGTATAGAAATATACATGTGTGATTGTATGTGTATATGTACCAAATCATGCCAAGCAATTGATAATGAACAAAGGCAAATTAAGGATTCACTTCTGCAAACACTTCCATGTGTAGCTTTATATTTCTAACTAGTCCCATTGACTGCAGTAGTAGTATTTATACATGAAAGTATACAGATGGATAACCCTGAAAGGCTTTGGTCTCCAGATCTCACATGTGACTGCATTAACCGAACTACACAAAGCAGTGGAAAACTCCCAGATCAGGCTGCAAACTAGTGATTTACAAAGTGATAAACTGTGATAATTAATTATGTTGTAACTGTCCAAGACAAGATCTATTTGAACACAAAGTTCATTGCCTGATTAACTTCAAGTTGACCAAAATAATCCACAGTATTCATCTCTTCAGACTTCTGAAAGATGTATGGCCCAGGGGTGTCCAAAAAAGTGCCTGGAAATGATCAAAAGGCAAAGAATATATCTTAATCTCAGTCCATGCTCAAGCAAAGCACATTGAAAGCAGATCCACCCCGCACAATCAATTCTCAAGTACTTTCAGGCAAAATATCACCTTTTTAGTAACTCTGTTGGTCCTGCTAAACTTAACTTCATTATCACAAAGTGCAGGTAAGTGCATCAACATTTCAAAAAGAATCAGAGAACCACAGATTCATCGATAACATCTGTAAGGTGCTAAAGTCTCTAACTGCACATGGCATTGCTATTTCTTTAAATTTGTGAGGAAATGCCATTTATTCACAACCCTGTTATGGGAAGGCCCACACATACTTGGAACAGCAGATGCTCCCCTGACCCAACTGATGCTGCATGCTAGGATCTAGGAGTGACTGCGTTACCACCAGTGCACACAGTCACAATCAGGTTGTCAGAAAACAATCCCAATGTTTGTCCAAACCAGTATTTTTGGTTGTGCTTTAGCCAAAGACATTAGATTGCCATTTAATTCAGAGTAATTAATGCAGTTGCCAGTTTTAAGATAAGCATATCTAACTCAGAATGGGAGAGGAACACATATGTCTACATTTGATTTGAAACTCACAGGAAAGCTTCCCCATATCTTGCTCTCAGAGCCTGAGCTGCAACCAGCGTTTCTGAACATCCCCTGGGTCTAAATGAAGCACACTTAATTGGGACAATTTGACTTGCTGAAATGGCTGAAAATTCCAGAACTGGAGTAGCAAGCCCTTGCTCAGTGATTGCACTGAAGTTTTAAGTGAGTCAAGGCCCTCTGAATTCCACTGCAAAAAATATATGTATTTTTTGGACTGTAGGTGTAATAGGACAAGCCAGACTGCTGTGAAGTAAATATTGATTAATTCCTCATTTACCACAGTGGCTTCCATCCTCTTCCTATCTGCAGGGCTCTAGAGACACACAGAGGAGTCACAGGCCTCAAAACACTGATCTTAAACTACCAAGCATTCACTTTGTGGGCCCTCACAAATGATCCACAGACCACAAAAGGAAAAACACCAAAATTGTGCTGCTGTTTCAAGTGATCTGAAGGCCTGCTTTCCTTATTCATTTGTACCCCAGCTGAAAAAGTCTTGCTTGAATCCAGAGGTTCCCAAATGACTCAACACTTCATAGTTCCAAGCACTGAGGAAAGTCATAGAGCAGAAGGGTGATGGCACTCTGATTTCCTTACCTTTGTGTGCACCAATACTGGTACAAATACCATACATAATTATATTGATAGTTTAGAAGAGGTAGATTGAAGTATGGGGGCTGTTAGAGAGTCTTTATCTTCTTTTTCTTTTTTCTTTTCTTTTCTTTTCTTTTCTTTTCTTTTCTTTTCTTTTCTTTTCTTATCTTATCTTTTCCTTTTTCATTTTCTTTTCATTATTAGCAACAGAGCTAATCAAGACAATAATTACCACTGGAAAAGTTTGGAGCAAGTTTAAGGCTGAAGACTGAGAGAGATGGACACAGAAGAGAATGACAGTCCAAGGATCTAGAGAACCATAGTAAGTTATAATAATGTCTTCTAAGTGCAAGAAAGTTTGTTTTATACAACATTTTAATTTTAGGAAATAACTTACAACTTTGGCTGTTCTGGGAGGAGGAAGAGGTTTCTTCATGGGCAAAATTCTCCTGGATGCTAGTGAGCACCTTCGTTATAAGTTTTGAAAGAAAACAGCTGCCTGTGCTGACACGGAGACATTGTCTACTTCCAGAAGGTCTTGGGGTCTGACTCACAGCAGGAGAAATCCTGGGGTGCAGTGATGTGTGCTTCAGTCCGAAGCTGGTGAAGCCAAGGAACATTTTCATAGTTTCTCTTAATTAAATTTTGCTACCTTATCCCAACATTAAGGAAGAGGGATGTTTTTTAACAATCTAATCACGTTTAACTGGTTTCTAGTACCTAGGTATCAAAAAAGTCCAGAGTCGAGGATTAGGCACCCTTGGGGTACGTGGTATAAATAAGCCCACTCCTCCGCCTTCAGCACAGGTTGTTGATGTGCAGGGCATGGGGATTTGGTGACTGTTTCAGAGACACACTTCAGGAGGAATAATAGAGTCTTAGCTTCTGCCACATCGCCTCAAAACAGCACTGATATCCTGACGTATTACTAGGTTGATCTTTCCATTTCTCTTTTCATTTCATTTCTCTCTCACCCAAGCTCAGCATCCTCTAAATGCTGGCATTTGTATTCAGTAATATTTCTGAGGCTTTTCTAAACCCTGTAGTCTCAGATGAGTTAAAAAAAAAAAACAAAAAACCACTATTGTGCACAATTGCGACATGCAGTGTAACTTGAAAACAATGTCTTGCCCCTCTATTTATATATATTTTTTGTGTCCCTTTACAGCTCCCTCTTTGCAAACCACAGGTGTTTGCAGGCATAATGCTACCAATGCTGTAGAAAAGAGTTTATTGTGAAGAGCCTTTTCTTTGCCACTTGTCCTAAACCTGTTCGCAAAGTGCTACATGCGTTCTACCGATCACCATAAAAATCAAGGAACAAGAAGTCCTCTGTAAGCCTGCCCAGCAGCGCCACTATGACATTGGTTGCGACAGCTTTGTGACCCTGCATTGTTTTCCATTCATTCACAAGCCTTTTTCTCTGCTTTCCTTTTTCTTCCAACTCCCTCAAAAAAAAAAAAAGGGGGGGGGGGGGGGCAAAACCTTTATAGGCATTTTTATCTACTGTAAAAAAAAAAGTGTGTGCGCTTGGGTAATAGATTGAAAAAAAAACACTATGTGACAGCTACTTTACAGAACACTGCATGGAGTTACAGTAGTTATAGTTTCAAAAACCACCTGCAAACAAGTGCAGATACCATAGCAAACTGCCCTTAGGATTTCTTTTTTCTTTTTCCTTACATGCTACTTCATTTTCTTTTTTTAAGTTCCCTCTTGCCATTCGAAGCCCGAAGTTGCCAATGAATTTATGTGACAGCTATGAAGCTAGTATTAAAATTGTGAATAGTGGCTGACAGTGTTCATGCCCTTGGTGTTAGCATCCTCACACAGCCGTGAATTACAGGGCTGAGGCTGCTGAATGGGGTGGGAGTGAAGGGGGCATGCAGGCTGATGGCTGGGGTTTTCTCTTATTTATCTGTACACAAGCATCCGGGGTAGTGGGGGTCAGGGGAAGATGGGGACATGATGGAAACAATAAAATGAGAACACCAGGGCTCAATCTGGTGCATCTGTTGGTGGGAAAGGCAGAGAAATGAGCAAAGAGGGAGACGAGGGGCATTTTTACCTGCTTGCCTGTTAGAGAAGGGAATGTAACCAGAAGGGGATGTAGCAGGGACAGGGAGCAAGAGGCCTCAGCTTTCATTTAAACCCATGTTTGAGCATACTAAAGAAGTCATGGCCAAAAGAAGGTATAGGAGAGGACAGACATGCAGGGAAAAAAAAGAGACAGAGAGGGGTCCTGAAGCTCTGCCTGCAGGGCAGGTGGGACAAATTTGTCCTTCCCCCAGTCCATTTTCTACACGCAAACACACAAGCAAGGTTAAGGGGGCAGGATGAAGAGGAAACGGGGTGCACAATGAGCTGGAGGAGGGCACCGTGCCTAGGTGGATCAGGCTGGGAGCAGAAGGAGCCTCCTCGTCTCCTCATCCCTTGTGCCGAAAGGCTGAGAGGGCAGGATGGGACCTGCAGGGGACAGGGTTAAAGGGTCTTGGGGTGGGGGTGGCTGCCTCCAGAGAAGGCAAATCACGGGCACCCTTTGATTACCCCTGCTTGTCGAAGGCTTTTCAGCAGGGGAGGCAAGAAGAGGTCCCCCGCTGAAGCTGGAGCTGGGTGGGCAGGCTGAGGCAGGCTGCAACGAGGGCAGGGGAAACGGGGAGAGGAGGGGGGGGATGTTATTAGCGGCGAAGCCTCAAGACCGAAGTTGAAGCCGAAGAAGAGAAAAGGAGCAATATGATCAATATGGTTTCATTGTTGAGCCCCGCTTACCTCGGCGGGAGACCATCTGCTCCCTGTCAATGCATCACCTGCTTGTCTGGGCTGTTGGCTGGGCAACGTGCGGGCGGGGGGATTACGGGGGCTGGGGGCCCGGCAGGGGCTGTCCCCCCGCTGCTGGGGCAGGGGGAGGCTTGGCCGGGCTAGGTGGGAAGCCAGGCGCTCCTTGGGGCACGGCTACTTCCAGCGGAGGGGCAGAGGAGGGCAGAAAACAGCCAGGGAGTTTCTAGACATCGCAGCGGTTTCAGGAAGGCTCTTCCTGCCCCTGGAAGTCAGCGTTTTGCTGCACGCGCTGAATTTAGGGATGCATGAATGAGCCTGCCACAATAGATGCTCAGGGAAGAAAGGGCAGCAAAGGGGTCCCCGCAAAGCCAGACACGTCACCGCCAGAGCCACCAAAGAAAAGCAAGGCACGGTGTTCTCACATCCCACCAGAAAGAAAATTCAGCGCAGAGGAATACATTGAGATTGTGCAAGAATATTGCTAAGTAATGCTAATGCCACCACAAAATCACTGTGCATTTCCATAGGCTGAATGCAAGGCTCCCTGCTACACAGTGGCATCAGCCCTGATTTGACTTTTGGATAATTTTGAATACATTTAATACTACTTGGGCCCCCCCCCCCCCCCCCATTTTATAAGCAGGTAAATTGCAGCTCCCTGGATCCCAGACAGAGCAGCACCAAAGTGCTTACCCACTCCATCAGAAACTGTCAGAAGAGACACAACATTGCTGGTGTGGGGCACCCCTGGCTCTGCGTGAGGACGGGTCTGCCACGGGAGCACCCTAGCACCGAGCACCTCTGCATCGAGTGCAGGAGCAGGCACTGAGGGAAGCTGTGGGCTTGCACTGAAAAATGTGAATTGCCAATACTGTGTCAGAGTCATCAGCTAGGCAGGTCTTGTGTGTTAGGCATGAGGTTTAGTGAGGCTGTGTTTAATAATAAAAATACTTCCTCGAATGAAGCAAAAAGTAAATTAGCATAGATACCCATGTAGGAGAAAAGTGCCTGCTTCTCCTGTTCTGTGCAATACAATTTGACTGACTTAAGGGGAGGTTGTATTTCCATGCATAGAGTTTTATATATATGTGTTTGTGCACGTTTGCACACATATGCACTGTCACACACGCCATCCTCTCAAGAAACCTTGCATCTGCCTTTTCCCACAGCCCAGCTCCTGCAGCAGGGCCTGCTGCTCTCTTGTGTTACAGCTGTAGTACAGCTATTCCAAATGTTCACAGACACGGTGTTCAGGTATTTGGTTACAGACACCGTCTGTGAAGCAGATTCTCCCAAAAGCAGGCCGAGGTTCCTCACCCTTTGGAGCCAAGGAGGGCCCATATGGGGTTATGCCTCTAAGTCAACAGCACCAGGATCTTGGGAAAACCTCGCAGTCTCCTGGCTAATGAGCAAATGAACAAAACTCCATGGCAACTCTTGCTGGTCTGCTGAGTTTCTCATTTGCAAGTTTTCTGAGCTTTTTTAACTCCAAATAAAAGATCCACGCAAGGATGAGGGGTGCATATGTAGGAGTGCATAAGAAATTGAGTTAAAGTTCCACCCTTACAAAGAGTTTTCCTCTTGGGACATCACTCATCAGGGAACAGATTCCTCAGATGAAAAGCTATCAGCTACGTTCATTACAAACAACTGTATTTGGATATTGTTATGCATTGCAAAGCTATAACTAAGCAGGGCCAGGCAACAGTTTCCCATTTTAGAAATATCTCCTGCTACACGGAGCCAGTGCAGTCCAGTGGCATGAGCACAGAGAGGCTGAGAGTTCATGGATGACGTGACCTTCAGCGAATCTCCTTCTACCACAGCTTCAGTGTCACCATAAGTCAAACAGGGTACTGCTTAACTCATCCTTATAAGGCGAAATAAGGCCTACCAAACCAACGCTTGTAAAGCTCTAGAGCTATGGGATGCTACACACATTTTCATTAGAAAATCTGTGAAAATAACAACTTACTATAACTAAAAGTACAGTTACTCTTGTACCTTACAAATAGAGCTGACTGAAGCACCACAGAATATTTTTTCCAAACAATTAAATTAAAACATTCAGAACATACAACCCATCAAGATGGAGCAAGGTGTTTTCTTGTTAGTTTTCAATCACTGTTGAAGTAGTTTTTCATGTAACACCACGCTTGCATCTAAGAAATGTTAATGGAGTTTTCTATTGATATGCTGAACACAACAAGAAGTACATGCTTTTAGGTGTCACAGCTCACAGAGCTCACTGCTTGCATGAATCAATAAGGAGAAACGAGGCTCTGAAGGATGGAAAATTTGTTACCCAGATTATTACTTCTTTATTATTTATCATACAGATCAGAACGATCCATGCAGAAGGAATATGGCATATTTGCATTCTGGGTTTACCTTGCATTTTAAAAAGTATATTTCTTAGCCAACAAAAGGTTAATGCATCAATTATAAGGTAAATGTGGAAGGAATAGCAAGAATCACTTCTAGGAAAACTGAAATCAATAGGTAGATAACTAATACTGGGAAACAAAGATAAAGCACACATCTCATGATGACGTGTAAATTGCAACTTCTGCAATCTCTTCTAACAGCTTGTTGGCAAAGTGGTTTGTATCTCTAGTGCTAGTTTGTTTTCCTGTTTTTTTTTTTTTTTTTCCAGAAAAAGTATTTCAATGAATTCATCACTTACAATTCAAGATGTAAAGTGTCAGGGTAGAAAGCTAAAGAACTGTTCTGGTCTATACAAAGAAAGTGCTTCTGTTATTTCTTCACTCCCTTGTGCACAGCTTTACAAAGGCATTGAGAAGACTACATCCACTAGGACATGAGATGCTGAACACCTTTCCCAGTCTGAACCTTGGAAGGCCAAACAACCATACCTGCCCCGGACAATGGGAGCATAGTTAATGTTTCTGTGCACTTAAGAAAATAACCCATTTAAATTGATGAATATTGCTACATGGTATGTTGTTAGCTAGAGTTCCTCAGCCTTTTTGCTGCATAGACTGTGTTGATATAGTGTAGCTTTTTGCAAGTGACCTGCTCTCACCAGGTTAAAACACACATTGAAGAGCTGGTACCACTTTTACCCTAAGAATGACCTGTGTAAATTTAATTGCAGCTTTGTCTGCATTTTGAAGTGAGAATTAGATTTGTGGCATCATTTAGTAGCTAGACAATATTTCTAACATAAAAGTCTAGCAATGTAGTCTGACATCAAAAAGTCATTCAGAACTGCAGTTTCAAAACAGGGAGCAAAAAAGCAAACCTGCTTCTTTCTGCAGCTCAGATGTTAATGGCAACCAGCAGTCAATGAAATAATGGGAAGAGAGAGGCTCACACTTAGCCAGGAGGTTAATTCTGGAGAAAAGGGAAAATCAGGCTTCTTGGAATGCAAACCTACAGCTCTGTCCCATGCAAATCACGCTATTTCCCCTAAGCTTCGAAAACAGGTTTCAAAATAGTGCTGCAAGCAAGTCCTGCCTCCAGCCAGAGCTAGAAGTTCATAAGGAGCTCCCAGAGCTGCCTGGTAGGGAACATGTACTCCTAAAGACACAAAGCTGTACATGTGTGCTGAAATGGCATCTCCTTCACCTGGGGCCCACAGAGCACTACTTTCATTGGATGTGCTTAACATTAAGCATAGGCATTAGTTTTGAAATCCAGAGGGAAAAAAAATGAAAAATAAAAATTAAACAATCCAAAGTGCAAGAATGTTTTTAAATTTTCTTGTCACGACATATTCAATTCAACAGACAATTTCAACAAACACAACATTTTTGCACAGAATAACTTTGATTTTGTAGAACCTGACTGTTTGCTCAGGAAACCATTTTGACAGAAAGGTGATGGCTGCTCTCATAGTCAACTTGCCAATTCAGTGTTCCAGCCATGACGTACCACAGAGTTACAGAACGGAATGTGGAAGACCCCCAGTCCAACCTCCTGCTCGAGCAGGGCCTGCTGGAGCAGGTCTCCCAGGACTGTGTCGTTGGGTTTTGAGTATCTCCACAGATGGGGACTCCACAACCTGTCTGGACAGCCCTCATCATAAAAATAAATAAATAAATAAAGTGCTTCCTCGTGTTCAGAAAAAAATTTCTCATGTTTCAGTTGGTGCCTGTTGCCTCTTGTCCCGTCACCAGGAACAGCAGGATATCCTGCTGATAACACCAGCTATCAAACAGGAATTTTCCCATACTTCCTTCCGGAAATGTAGGAAATGTATAACCTTCTTACATTTATCAGGCACTTTACTGTTTAAACTAAATTAGTACTCAGGGCCCCATTTAACCTCAGGTCTTCCTTGGGCGTTATTATCAGACAATCTCTGAAAAGAAAGACAGTTTCTGGTCCAAACAAGTTTATATTGTGACAGCTTAAGCTACTACACCTTAAAAAAGAACAATACTGAAACAATAAAGAGAAACAGATGTAGGTAACATCAGTAAGATTTCCTAGTTGCACAGGCCAGCTGTATGCAGGCTGTCATGCATAGGAATTATTTTAATGACCGTTTGCTCTCAGCTAACATTTCAACAAACAAAAGTGGGGGGAAACATGGAAAAAAAATATCAACAGAAAAAGCATAGCTGGGGACACACAAGCCATTTGACACCATCAGGATCACCAAATAAAACAAAGGAGACATAGGGTGTTTTTTAAGGGAGCCTAGATGCAGCAAACAGGATGTTTCAGGGGGCAAAGTGAAAATAAGAAGCAAAATCAGAATACTGAAATATGGGGAAAGTTGCAGAAATGACTCAAAGATGATGGTGATATCCTGTATCCAATGCAAAAGGAAGACCTAGGCAGATACAGAGGGCATGGCAGGAACTCAGGAATCTACAGAAGTTAAATTAAACTGCAGGTGAGGGCCTGCGTGAAAGTGTCGGCAGCATGGATGGAAAGAGCAGCCTATCTTCATAAGACACAACAGAGGAGCACCAGATGGATTTAGATATAGCACCAAAACAAAGGATAAATGAAAGACAAATTAAAGCCTGAAAAGACACTTTGGCAGCATGTTTTTGTTAAACCACTTGAGTCATGGTGAGTAAGACTCTTCCTCACCAGAGGACTTGCGCAGCTCTGGGTCTGAGCAGAAGCAATCTGGCCATGATAAAGCAACATGCAGGACAGAATATTTCCAATCAGTTTTGGTCACCTTTTCACTAGAGGAAAGGCAAACCTCTCTCGTTGGGATCATGTAAGTTACACAGGTTTGCAGGAAGCCCTTCCTGTTAGGATTCACTGACCTATATATATCACCATTTCTTGCACTATTTTCATTTTTTTCTGACCCGCATTATTAAAAGCCATATTCTGTGCGTGCAATGCAAGGATGCAAATTTTATCAAGGTCTCTAGAGATTATCAGGGACTAGTAACAGTACTTCCTTCACTCTTCAATTAATTGGACTCAGGAAGAGCAAAGACTTCCAAAAATCAACTTCAGAATACGTTAAGATTTAAATAATTAAAAAATAAAAATAAAAAAAAAAAAATACTATGTTGTGGTGACTGGTTGCCAGCTAGGAGAAACTTTTTGGTCTTCTCCTACCCAAGCAAACCCTCCGAACAACACATTTCAGGGACATATTTGGCCATTTTCCATCTTCACCTCTTGTCCAAACAATATCCATGAACTGTAGGATGAACTGTAGGCTACACCACTGTTCTCTCTACAGCCGAATGTGTCCACTGTATTCAAAAGCATGTGAAAATCAAACAATATTCAAAAGCCAAAATATGCCAGTGCTGTATGGGCAGCTGTACTGAAACTATAGGTCATAGTAATACATGGGATTATTGTTTTTAAACTCCCAGGCATCACCGATTTAGCTCTGTGAAACTCAAGCTGGAATAGGTCATCATTATTTCCAGAACTGTTTCCATCCTCTCTGTACTATTTCTTAGAAGTTTATTGTTTGTAAGTTCCATACAAATATCCATAAAATCAGTAGTAAATCCACAAAATAAAGTTTCATTTTCTACAAACATCACAACATGCAAACATGGTGTCATTCCTCATTTAAAGTCAAAAGATCTGTAAAAAATAGAAAAAGCACATCATACCAAAGCACTTCTTTTAACAGCTTAATTTCTAAAAAATCAAGGACTGGAAAGATAACAGCCTGTCCATTTAGAAGGTAACTTGCATTTCCCTGCAGTAGACCTGTGTTGTCATCCTCTTGACAATTTTGCTGTGTGGCCTTGGATCCTGTCTAATTTTGGGGGAAAAAAAAAAAATATTACTGGTATGCATGGGACAGTTCAAACTGTACTACGATACGGAGAGGGAACCCAGGATTTACTCCCCTTTTTGCAAAATTACTTATGGCTGGCAATCAGAAAGCAGAACTCCCTGGAGTGCAAGAATAATGCACATTTAATATCTCGGTGCAGCCTCTACTCCCATTCAAGCCACGAGTGTACACAGATGAGATGACATGAAGCTCTTGCGAATGCAAAAATCTGTCCACACAGGTAAATAATATTGGGACTGAATTTAGTGATGAGGAGAAACGACTGTGAAAGATGTTGAGCCGGATAATTAGGTGGTAATGAATTCAGAGCTGCGCTTTGTATTCCACTCCAGCACACCGGAGGCGAATCCAGGCGGGACGCGGAGCTGAGCCTCCGCCGCTCCTGCCATGCATCACTGAGGCTGTACGCAGCATGGCCTCATGTTGATTATTGCTGCTTTCTGAGAGGTTGTCAAAACATGTACACTGCCAGCAGGAGACACACTTTTAATAAAACTGCTGGTCTCCAAAGATATTTTTCCGTTATGAAAAGAGCATCCTTTCATACAGCATGTGCACGTGAGCAAGAGAGCATGTAAACTTATGCAGCAGCATTCCCAGAAAACAGCATTTTCATCACAAGCAAATTGGGTGTTTACAAAAAGTAATGTTCTCTGTGCTGTCTGGTACATGACAATGAGATGATTTATTGCAAACTGACAAATACACTCTATTTGCAATGTCAGTAACATTTTGTTCTGTCAGTCTGTCCCTCCATTTTCCCAATCAATGTGTCTTAACTCTGCCACTTTTGATGAGAACAGGCAAGCCCAATTCACTAATGTTTGCTTTGGGGTGGGTGGGTAGGTGGGTCTATGTGTGCAGGGATGCACGCGTGTGTGAATGGATGAGGTGTGCAGCACTAAAGTTTTAGATGCTTTCAAAACAACATAATGCAAAAGTCAGAATGGCTCTAGGGATGCATTGGGTAGCATCTTCTGTCTTTTTCTGACAGAAAAGAGGTAGAGATGGGACCCAGCCTGTCCACAACGCCTGTAAATGTTATATTTGGAAATGTAAGAGCAGAGCCGATGTATGCCTATCACCTATGTCCTATTTCAAAACCAAATGAAGCATTCAGCAAATACAAATTTGGGTAATTTCTCTGAGATTTAGAGGCCTATGTTTCTAAGCTGCTTTAAAATATCATCCACAGGGGAAAACAAGAGCTAAATATGCTGTGGATGCAGTGGGTGTGAGAAGAGGATGAGGTCTCCCTCCATCTAAGCAAGTATCAACAACCACTTGCCCTCCATCTCATAGAGTACTGTAAATACAGATGAGTGCATAGGTGAAATTACAATTAAACGCCTGAATTTTGAGGCAACTTCTGAAGGGCTGGATGAACATCACTGTGGAGGAGGCCAGCGGCTCCCTTTTGAAGCCCTTTGAATCACAGAGCTTCAGCCTGAGAGCTTGGCAATGGGAGCAAGGGCTGTGGTGACATAGTGTATGCACCAAGCACCCAGCCCTAGCACAGTGACACTTCTTTCATCGCGAGGAAAGAGCAAAAGCAGGATAGCAAGTGATCACTGACCTTTAGCACCAGATTTTTTTTTTTCCCTTTATGGTGTATTTTGTTAAAAGCTGCTTTTAGACAGCTAAATACATAGGTGTTATCTTGTTACTGCAGTCAGTTAGGATTGATTTTGTTTTTATGTTCTCCTGTTTCTCGTGGTCACTGACCCAATAACAGTGCTAAAGCTTAACTTTCAATTTTTAATCCTCTAATAAATTACCTTACTTAAAAACAAGCTTTACATAACATTCATCAATACCAGTGGGAAGAATAACTACAGCCTTTTCAGGAAGGACAAAATAAAAATGGAAAAAAATGACACCAAGCAGCTCATCTTTCACAAACCTAAGTCAATTAATGTATTTGCATTTGCAGGATTTGTCTTTTGGCCCAGTTTATCTAGGGTTTAATTTTAGGTAGAGTCTTTCCCTCCTCCATTAACTTGTTTTTCCTACCACTTTACTCTTCCTTTGTACATCATTCTGCTCTGTAGTTTCCGCCACATATCCTTTGTCTGGATGTGACTGCTGTCTGATTGTATGGGCTTTTATTTCTCTGCTGAATTGTTACAAATGTCATAGAACTAGCAAAAGCCCATTTAATTTTTCTTTGCCATAGTAGAGGTTTAAAACCATGTAAAAAACAAGCTAACAGTAAGGAAACCCTTCACTTAAAGGGGAATGCTTCCTCTAAAGTAGTACTGTCAAAAAGGAAAAAATAAACAAATAAATAGATAAATAAATAAATAAAGGAATGGTCATATTTTTCCATGCCTCCTCTTTTCTTAGTACCAGAAATAAACTTTATCAAATCCTGTTGCTAGAGAGGACAAGTGCTGCCCTCTCTTTGCAGCTCAGATTCAAAGATCAGAGCAAAGCTGGCAGTAGGTATACCTACACTAGTATTTGTCTAACACTATCCAGTTGCAAGTCTGCTGGTTTTCTTAAACAGTTGCTTTGTATCTAAAATGAGTATTTTCTAAGGACTCCAGGATTCTTTTTTTTCTTTTTTTTTTTTTTTCTTCCCACTACAATGCCTTGAGCAACTTTCTGTCAGGGTGCCCTGTGATTAATAACCATTCACAAGCAGTCTAAGATAAGTACTGTGCTCGATTCCTCAGCTGATGGAAATGTTTGTAAACATGGAAGGGAAGAAAAAAAAAAAAATCACATTATTCTGTCATGAGTAGTTAGAGAGCAGGAAACTCGGATGCAGAAACATCCAGCAGCCAGGCATGCACCCATAGAAATGGTTTCCTCTCTTTGCTCAGCCAACAGACAGCAGGAAAAAAAGACTCAAGCTCATTTTCAGTTGTTTTCCTTCATGGAGAAATATGAATACTAACACAAGGCTTATAGACAAATCAATAGGCAATGTCTATTAGAGTCCTAATTAGCATACATAACCCAATAATTTAGTCTTTGTAAGAGAAGCTGCTCGCTACACTGTTTTGGGAATCATGCAGCAAGTAGTATCAATAGGTATTTTCACCATGCTTTTAAGCCCTCTTTTGGGTCACAGGGATTTTTCCCGGATGGCATTGAGGATCTCTCAGTTCTGGGCTCATCTCCCCTGGCCCCTAGACAAAGCCTAGGGATTGTTTCTGAACTGCTCAATGATATGAGGTGTTCAAATCCAGGGCGTAGTCAGGACCTGACTCCCAGAAAGTTAGTTGTCTCCCACAAAGATAAAAGATTTAACTTCAGCTCACCCAAAAGTGCTTCATCTTTCACTTAGGTTTCTGTTATAGATCTGACGCAATACTCCTCAGCACAGTTTCACACCTAGCCCACTCTGTCGAGATTTAACTGAGACTACTGAAACACACCAAAATATAGAGCTTACCACTGCTTATAGAAATAATGAGACTTTATATATATATATATAGTTTTCCTCTTTTAGAGGCACACACTGCTTGCAAGTATGGAATGGTGCACATTTAAAATCTCCCATATTTCTGGAGAATTTCACCACTGGCATAGCATTTAATTGCTATTTCCTTAATTGTTTTTACTCCTGGTACACTGTGGCGTTTGGGGAATCCACTGTGCCTGCAGGAGCTCTACTTCATTCAGTCTGTTTCCTAACTTCCAGCACATGATTTTCAAAGCACTCCTACTTTTGCCCAGGAAACTGCATCCTCAAAGGACTCCAAAATACCAGAACATCCATATGTTTTCCTCTCTTAACAGAGTGGGTGGTCTGAGGCAGAGGCCACCCTTCTGTACATACAACTCTTAAACCAGAAAGGGGATAATCAACGTCATTATCAACATCAAGTTCAGAGACTGATATTGAGGCTACTTTTACCATGCACTCTATGGCTGCAGGTCACCATCGACTTTGCAGCTAACTTCACTAGTTCAGGCACCAAAACCAACTGGACTTCAGCAGCACAAAACGCAATGCAAGCTGCAAAGCTCACTCAGCAGCTGAATAAATGATCATTTCCTCTCTCATGCTGAGACCAGGCTGCTATATCTAGGTGCTTGCTACAGCCACAAAGCTGTAGTAACCACTGCGGTTAGCTGAGAGATAGCTCCGCTGTGTCCAGAGGAGTACTCAAACTGTTTCATTACAGTTTAGCCAGACTAAACATCATATTAGCATGACCAACATGGTACTAATGCTACATTTGGATTTCCTTGGGCTCTTGTTGTTAGCCAGCACCACATATAAATAGTGTTCTCAGTTCGTTGTTGTTTGCATATCTAGTTTCATCAGTTTACAGGTTATGAGCACAAATGTGATTAATATTATGTATATTTACAGTAAGGGCCATATTCTACACTCAGCGGGTTTCACCCAGGTCCAGTGTCCATGGTACACGAGTGAGGACAGAATTGAGGACACAGCATTTCCCTAGCTATATTAAAAATTTGTAAATCAACAAAACTAAGCCAGACATATTTTACATTCATTTGTAAGCAATAAAGAATTCCCCTTTCAAAAAGTTGTTCTTCACAAGAATAAATGTAGTCAGGTGGGCTGTAGTAACAGTGCATCTAGTAAATTAGGTACACATGAAAAGGCACAGAGCAGTTTTTTAAACACTTCGGTGAATTGGGTCTGACTTTTCAAAAGCGTCATCTTACAGGGTGTGCAGCTGATGAGATTTGTATTTCACTTGGAAAATTCATCTTTTCATGTGTGCTAATTACTGAAATAAAGAGAACAGAAATATGTTTAACAATGCTTTGCTAATGATCAAGAACTATGTTTTTTTCTTTAATGTTTCAATCTAATTCTAAATTTTGTATTAAATGGGCATACAGATGGTTCTATAACCTTTCTTAAAAGAAAACTGCAGCTATCTTAAATAATTTAGTTCTAGATTTTTTTTTTCTGAATGAGAAAAAGGGAAACAAGTTTTTCTAAACAATGAACTACCACACTTATATCTAATCCCACTCTTGTCTGTGCTTATATAAACCAGGACAATAACTAAAGCCAATAGGATGACATGGGGTCAAACCAGTTTGAAATCTGAATGAAGACCACACACTTTTCATCCTTTAGAAATACTCATACCATTTTGTTGTTGATTCTCCTAACTAGGCTTCACTTTAGGGGATTCATATACTAGCATAAAACTAACACACACGCTCATGAATTTAAGTTGAAATGAAACAAAAATAAATGGAATTTAAGAGTTTCCTTCAAGGATAAGCCAGACAAGTTATAAGCAGTGTGATGCCATTTCCTTTCATGATATACAGTTATTAAAATAGTATTTTTAATGTAGATTATGAATTGCAAATTGCCATTTTAAAAATTCCTGGTTCTTTATTCACTTTGTGGTAAGCCTACAGAGCTTTCTCAGTTTGACCAAGTCCTCAGGGAAACAGCTCTGTCAGTCTGTGGCAGCCAAATGATATAGTCATTGACTCAATAGAAGGGACACCATCTGAGAGCTCACAGACCTCAAGGAACCAGAGGTGGTTTGAACCTGAGGTGGGTGAAAAAGGAAAAGAATGATTAGAGCAATAGTCCATCATCCAGAAAGTCAATAGAATTAGAAGCCAGGAAAAACAGTACCCTGTTCTGCAGTTAATGACATCTAAGAATCACTGGTTAACACTATATTTTGAGGTCACAACATGATATATTAAATAATAATAACTGCACTAAAACTGCTGCAATAACTTTTTGTGTGTGTCTGTATACTTTTTCCTTTAATGTTTAAATTCAGGTGAAAAATAATAACAGGAAACATTCAGTCATGATGCAATCTGTTTCCCTATTTCTTGCAGCTTCCCATGCTCTGCAGTTAAGAACAGCTCCCCTTTTGAGTTGTTATACCATGATTTTCTTCTCATTTCATTACTTATTGTAGATCACCAAAATTACTGTTTTTCAAACTTTGTAACGATCTGGTAATAAAACTTAATAAAACCAGGAAGCACAAAAGACCTAGCTAATGCATTCTAATGCTGCAAATGTTAGGCTGTTGGTTATTTTACCCTTGAATGATTAAGTTAAGCTTTTCTTTGCAGAAGCGTGGTGAAAATGTACTTCATCTGGCCTCTCAGTAGCTCTTGTATTATGTGTGCAGATCTCTGCCAAAAAAGGACTAGCTTTGTTAAATTATTTTCTTAAATAGATATGCCGTAACCCCCCATATAACTAAACTAGAAATGAAAGTCTTTTCCTTGGTCCAACAGCTGTTTAGCCCTTAGCCTGAGACAGAGTACTAAGGAAGTCCAGTTACAGTAGCTGTTGTTATTACAGAAATTGTTCCTTAACTCATGATTATTAGCCAACAGCTGCCTAGTTCTGGCCCAGGACTATTTATGTTAGTTATTATGCTAGTGAACTGCTGCTCTTGCCCTTCCCGCAGCCGGCTGGTGGATGCGGTGCATGCCCTGGATTATGGTGCAGCTTGGGAAACACCACATGCAGAGCTGTTGAAGTGATGTGTGAGCATGGCACAGCAGAACCCATTTAGGAGGAAGAGTGAAGAACTGCCAGAGCAGAATGGGTGAGCCTGTGGTTGTCGTGTAGAAAATGAAGAAAGAGGCAGATACCCAGCCTATCCTTAAGCAGCCAGTACCCCTCCTATCCCACCACCCCACATTAATTGTCCAGCATGGTATGGAATGCCCCTTTGGCCAGTTGGAGTCAGCTGTCCTGCTTCTGTCCTCTCCCATCTCCTGCTGCACCCCCAGCCTCCTCGGTGGCAGGGCAGTGTCAGAAGCTGAAAAGTCCTTGACTCTGTAAGCACTGCTCTGCAACAATTAAAACAAGTAGGAGACATTTCTTCTCAGAAAGAGCAGTCAGGCATTGGAATGGGTTGCCCAGGGAACTGGTGGCATCACTGTTCCTTGGGGTGTTCAAGGAAAAGTTGGACGTGGTGCTTAGGGACATGGTTTAGAGGGTGACATTGGTAGCAGGGTGGTGGTTGGACCAGATGATCCTGAAGGCCTTTTCCAACCTTAATGATTTTGTGTTACACTGATGAGCCTCTAGAGCCTGAGCTGTAAAACGTCATGTGGAATGTGTGGAACAAGGTAGATAAGGCTGCAATTTGCTAGGTCCTGCATTTTTGCCACCTAATAAACTGGGCTAGAAGATAGCTGGAGAGGGACTCTATCAGAGATTGTAGCCATGGAACCAGGAATAATGGCTTTGAATAAATGGAGGGGAGATTTAGATTAGATGTGATGTGAGGAAGAAATTCTTCACTTGGAGCACAAAGCACACATGGGAATTAGGGCTGAAGATGCACCTTGCTTCTATTCTCTTCTGTAAAGAATAGAATGAAATTACCAAAAAACAGTGTTAAAATTAAACCCAGGGCACAGAATGGTGAGGTGCAGGGCAGTCCCTGTGGCCAAGGGGCAGTCTTTCTCTCTGGCAAGCCAAATGGCCTGGGGGAGCCAGCCCCAGAAATGAGTCCCTCAGGCCCCCCAACCCTCCTCCTTATCCACGTGAGGGCACCTTCCAGGCTGCTCCCAACACAGCTACCTTGGGCCACGTGTGGGCCACTCCATCACAGAGGCTTGCTGAGGTCACAGTGGCCACCACGTCCCCACCTTTGCTGCGGGCCCTATAAAACGGGACCCTGCAGCTGGCCCACCACTCGCTGGGCATCTAGGCCCTCTGACTGCCAGCTTGTGCTGCAGGAAGAAGACTAGAAACAGCAAGGCGAGCAGCAGGCCTCCTTGGTGTGCAAGGACAGCCATGCAGTCCAGTCAAGCACCAAGAAGGAATGCACCTGACCAAAAGGAGATGTGTCATGGGTGGAGGGATAGCGCCGGTGGCACAAGAGACACCAGTGCCCAAGGAACCTCTGGCACCCAGCCCACAGACAGATACAGGCAGTATCATTGTCACCGCAGTGATGTGGGGAACAGGCTGGCCACTGAAACACCCAGCGACAGGGGGCCTGAGCCTTGCCATAGGAGCAACGGTGATGTGGGGAGAAGGTGGGAGCATCCAGCAGACAGCCACGGGGAGCAGAGGCGTGCCCATAGCCCGGAACACATTGCAGGACCCAGTAATGGCGGTAAAACAGACAGCACCGTTGGACCCATGTATGAAAATCAGTCTGACAGTGGCATGGGACCAAGGAGTGGGACTGGATGACCCCCTGGTTCAGCACCCTGGCCTGAGAATATTCCTGATGGAAGGCATCCCGTTTGGGCAGTCCTGGGCAAGGACTGGCTTAGCCTTCTGCCAAACACTGTGGAGCCCATGGAGCTGGATCCACCAGATCTGGAGGAACGGATGGAAGTGGATCCACTTCTGCCAAAATAGACCTGGGACTACTGTGTCATGTCTTTGTGCTCTGCCATCTGAAAGCACCAACAGCATCGCAGGAGTGCCTGGCGAGCCCCCAACTCGTTGCTCAGGCTCCATCGCAAGCATTATCTTGGAGCCACCAAACACCACAGACATCCTGCAGGCTTATCTGCAAGATGTCCTGGCAATAAACAACTCTTGCCAATTCTCAGGGGTTGTGTGAGTGCTT